>NC_062520.1:4678186-4820686 GCF_022655615.1 Tachysurus fulvidraco | reverse complement strand
AATCTTTCCAAGTCAGCTTTCATGTTAATACCTCCGAGTGTCCTGACTGAGACTTGACTCGTAGCTACATTACATTCTGGGACTTTGACTCCAGTGTTTGTTTGTAGAAATCCTTCTATCCTGGATTTCTGATTAATGTTCACTTCATCTGCCGCTGTAAATCTGAAGTGACAAAGGAAGATTTCCCGATTATTATCACTTACATTTTTCTCATATTACAGCTTTAACCTCAGCATGATAGACTCCCACTTACAAAATATACAACATCAAGCAACAAATTCGCTCCAGAATCAATAAACACATCACAGATATTTCAAAATAAATATTTTTTATAGGAGAACTTTATTTCAATAACTGCAATTTAAAAATATGAGAGAATTTTGTAGTTTCTTATCTTGTTCAGTTGTAAGATTAACAAAACAATCTAACACAAACATGCTAGACTCCTTTCAGAATGCAGACACAAGACAAACATTTTAATAAAGTTTTAGATTTTTGATGTGATGTATGCTTAGTTCTTTTTTATCTATTTATTCAATGTTTATTGTGGTTTAATGTGTTTTAGAGGGTTTCTACTAATTAATTCAATACTTAATTAAGAATCCTGCATATCAGATAATTAATTAATTAGAAACAAACTGATTTTCCTTCATGTTCAGATGTTGAAGTTATTATAACAGTAGCTTCTTGATTTGTGAATGAAAATATTTAATGCTAATGATTATTTCCCAGTGATATATGAAAGATGTTTGTAGTTTATTGCTTTGGTCAGTCATCAGACCGTAACTCAAACACCTGAAGCATCTTTCGGTATGTACAGCAGGATATCTATAAGGAAATAAACTGTGTGCAAAAAGAAAAACAGTATATGGATTAAGAGGTACAAAAGTATGGGTGTTCTAAAGAGCTTGTGTTTTGGATTTTTTTTTATTAATTTAAATTATTTAAATTTAAATTAATTTTAATAATTTAAAGTGAAGAGTGACGTGACATACGGCTAAGTACGGTGACCCATAATCAGAATTTGTTCTCTGCATTTGACCCATCCAAAGTGCACACACAGCAGTGAACACACACCTGGAGTAGGGGGCAGCGATTTATGCTGCGGCGCCCGGGGAGCAGTTGGTGGGGTTCAGTGCCTTGCTCAAGAGCACTTCAGTCGTGGTATTGCCGGCCTGAGACTCAAACCCACAACCTTAGGATTACGAGTCAGACTCTCTAACCATTAGGCCACGACTTGCTTTATATTAAACTTTAACTCACTTTAACTCTGGACTGTCACTTTAACTCTGGACTTGCACAGCACAATGCCACTTTAAACATTATATACACTATTTAAACATCATACTATACCTGGACACTTTAAGGACAATCTTTAAAAAACATACACATTTATGTACTGTATATGTATATTTATGCATATGTATATACATTATTTCTCCACTTCTATTTTCATAATTTATATAGTTTTTATATAGTTTATACTTTATATACTTTATTTTTTTTGGGTTTTTTTTTTTTATCCTAAATTGCATTCCCTTTTTTATGCCTATATACTGGACAGTTGCATAAAGCATTTCACTACATGTCGTACCCTGTATGTATGTGTATGTGACAAATAAAATTTGATTTGATTTGATTTGTAAGCTTTTCTATATAAATTATATCATTAGCATAAACTTGCATCAGTTTCAATTGCATTATCAGAACCTGGACACCTGCTTCAATGCAACATACATAAAGTAGTAAAGAAGTTAACATGATCACTATCACAAGTCTGCTTCACTTTTAATAGAAATCTTGAACGTTGAAAATTTAATACATCAAACATTTCAATTTTCAGGTTTTTCTTTACCAGAAAGATAAAGCTGTCATCATGTATAGACAAGCAAATAGAAAGAGTTTCTTAAATTAATTCTGAACTTTTAGTTTTACTGTAGCTTCTGTATAAATGATAGGCAATAGTAACTGAATTATAAATCAAGGAACAATAAGCAAATATTGTTTATTTACTTATCGAACATAAAATGTAAAGAGGAAAGGAGGAAATATTTTATTTAAAAAGTAAATAGCTACTTTCTTTAAACTGTTGTGTCTTATAAGACACAGTTTATTGATGTAAATAATCCTTGTTATAGAGAAATTAATTATTTTAGATGGTCTCTATTTTTGTTTGTTTGTTTGTTTGTTTGTTTGTTTGTTTGTTTGTTTGTTTGTTCGAAACAATTGTAAATATCCTACATGTTTTGGTGCAAAAATATAAATTTTTATGGTTCACACACTCATCTGTGTAGCTTGAGGATTATGAGTTAGATGGAGCATCAGAGTTGGCAAATCATTAGATGGCATGTCAGAGCCAAAAAAACTGCTGCTGTTAGGCCTTCCAGTCGACTGTAAAATGTTTAGTAAGTTAGTAGTTTTTTGTGTGTGTGTGTGTGATTGTTGTCATCAGCTGATAATAATGATTTGTCACTGGTTTATGAGAGAAGTTTGTAATTTGTCATTAGACCATAACACAAACACCTGAGACAACTTTCAGGATATACAGGAGGATATCTATGAGAAAATAAACTGACTGTGTGCAGCTTTTAGGTACGATGATGGGACTGTATAATTCAATAGTTTTGGGGTTGTACATGAGGACACCTATTAGCATTTACACCTGTTACATGTTAGCAAGTGAAATTTAGCTCTGCAATGTTCAATGCTTATAAAAAAAAATTAATTATAGATGTTTTTTTCTTCAACTTTTTCTTTTCCAGTTGGGGTCACCACAGTGAATCATCTGTTTCTACCTGACACTATCCCTGGCCTCCTCTACTCTCGAACCAATTAACTTACATTTCTAGCGTTTAACTTACATTTCTGGCATCACCCTAATCCAGAGTGACTCACAATTTTATTTCAATTTATAAAACAAAGCAAATGAGCCTTGCTCAGGGGCCCAGCAGTGGAACCTTGGTGAACCTGGGATTCAAACTCACAACCTTTTGATGTGGGGTCTAACACCTTAAGTACTAGGCTACCACATCCCAAAACTTCATATCCACATTTAAAACATCCAAATATCTCCTATTTGTCCTTTCTCTTGACCTCTTACCTGGCAGCTCCCTCTCCAACATCCTTCTACCAATATAACCATCTACCAATCATTGTTTTAAAAATAGAATTCCCTGTTCGGGTTACAATCCTAACCTTAGGTTCAGATTTTGTTTTTGTCGAGGTAACCATTCATGACAGTCTAATGTTTATTGTATTGTGTATATATATATTTACTAGTACTGGGTTGGACCCCTTTTGCCTTCAGAACTGCCTTAATCCTTCATGGCATAGATTCAACAAGGTACTGGAAACATTCCTCAGAGATTTTGGTCCATATTGACATGATAGCATCACGCAGTTGCTGCAGATTTGTCGGCTTCACATCCATGATGAGAATCTCCCATTCCACCACATCCCAAAGGTGCTCTATTGAGATCTGGTGACTGTGGATGTCATTTGAGTACAGTGAACTCATTGTCATGTTCAAGAAACCAGTCTGAGATGATTCATGCTTTATGACATGGCGTGTTATCCTGCTGGAAGTTGTGTCTTGACACTGTGGTCATAAAGGGATGGACATGGTCAGCAACAATACTCAGGGAGGCTGTGGCATTGACACGATGCTCAATTGGTACTAACGGGCCCAAAGTGTGCCAAGAAGATATCCCCCACATCATTACACCACCACCACCAGCTTGAACCGTTGATACAAGGCAGACCCTACCATCCGAAATTTTGCAGCAGAAATCGAGACTCATCAGACCAGGCAACATTTTTCCAATCTTCTATTGTCCAATTTTGGTGAGCCTGTGTGAATTGTAGCTTCAGTTTCCTGTTCTTAGCTCTCAGGAGTGGCACCCGGTGTGGTCTTCTGCTGTTGTAGCCCATCCGCCTCAAGGTTCGACATGTTGTGCATTCAGAGATGCTCTTCTGCATACCTCAGTTTTAAAGAGTGGTTTTTTGAGTTACTGTTGCCTTTCTATCAGCTCAAACCAGTCTGGCAATTCTCCTCTGACCTCTGGCATCAACAAGGCATTTGCAACCACAGAACTGCCGCTCACTGGATATTTTCTCTTTTTCGGACATTTCTCTGTAAACCCTAGAGATGGTTGTGCATGAAAATCCCAGTAGATCAGCAGTTACTGAAATACTCGGACTAGACCGTCTGGCACCAAACAACCATGCCATGTACAAAGTCACTTAAATCACCTTTCTTCTCCATTCTGACACTCGGTTTGAACTGCAGAAGATCGTCTTGACCATGTCTACATGCCTAAATGCATTGAAAAATTTGCATTAACGAGCAGTCTGACAGGTGTACCTAATAAAGAGACCGGTGAGTATATTAGAAATAAATGAATAATTTTAGGGGTTAATTCATTTTTTTTTTTTGTTGTTGTTGTTCATTTGTTTGAAAACAAAGTTAAATGGTGATGTCTAATGATTATTTTTCAATTCAATTTTATTTATATGGCAGTTTTAACAATTTACATTGTCTTAAAGCATTGCCTTATGTTACAAAACATAAAAACATATGAAATAGTTGAATAGATCTTTTTTAGTACAAATGGTTTATTATACAAATATTAATATTAGTAAAATGTTCATGATTATATTGGATGTATATTTCCTATATCTCCTGTAAAAGGGTGATTAAAGATAGAGATGGAAAGGTGCTAACAGGTGAGGAGGATGTATATTGATATATACATGTGTTCGTATTTATCCCCACTGAGCAAACATGAGGTGACTGATGTTTAAATAAATAAACAGGCTAAATAGTCCACTTCTAGCTGGCTAGCACAACCAGCCTATTAGCTCGGCTACCGCTACTACAATCTGTTGTACTTGCTCTGTAACACCATGCCGGTTACGTCTCTGCCTTTGAGTGCAGGTGAGGACGCATTGGAGCTGCACTCGGTAGAACTCCAGCTGGTTGCTGTGGAGAAGCAGATCCGCGAACTACAGGTGAAGCAGGCCGAGCTGCGGGAGCGGAAAGCCGCGCTGGAAGCTCCCCGGTCGGTTGCTCACCTGTCTCAGGTAAACTCCCAGGATGTAATTACCACTCCCTCCACCTCTACCCCGCGTGTTTCTCTGTCCAGGCCCAACACACCGATGAAGTGGCCTGCCCAGGAGCTGTTCACTCCGGCGCCAGGACACCGCAGGCCCTGGGTGCAGCAGCGGAGGATGCGTGCCGGTCCTCGGCCTAGGACCTCTCCCCCTCCACCACCGCCGGTCTTCGAGATCCCCACCCGGAACCGCTTTGCCCCCTTCGCAAGACGGACTGCGACAACGTGATCATCGGAGACTCCATCGTCCGCCACGTCCGTGCTACGGTGGCTAAAGGTAAGGCTCGCACCCTCTGCTTACCTGGTGCTCGTGTTCTTGATGTCTCTGCACAGGTACCTAGAGTCGTTAGCAGAAACACCAGAGCTGTGGTTCTTCATGTCGGCTCGAATGACACCAGCCTGAGGCAGTCGGAGATCCTGAAGAGGGACTTCAACACTCTGGTGGAGACGGTTCGCAGCACAGCGCCCACGACGAGGATCATCGTGTCTGGACCACTTCCAACTTACCAGCGAGGAATTGAAAGGTTCAGTAGACTTTTCGCTTTAAATGAATGGTTACAGTCATGGTGTCAGGCTCAGAAACTACTCTTTATCGATAATTGGAATGTTTTCTGGGAGCGTCCTAGGCTATTCCGTGCTGACGGCCTGCACCCCAGCAGAGTTGGAGCGGAGATCCTCTCGGACCACATCTCCAGGGCACTGAACACGTTCTGACTGGTAAACTACTCTTTAAATCTAAATCTCAATAGCCATCCTTCACCTCAGCACATTGACACAGAAAATGCACACATAGCTCACCCTATAGAAACTGTGTCTGTTCCCCGAGCAGTGAGATCCAAAAGTAAATACACGAGAAGTTCTCGAAATAATCTTACTGTAATTAGACCAGAAAAATGCCAAAGAAACAAACAAAAACAGTTCTTAAGGTTTGGACTTCTGAACATTAGATCTCTTGCACCCAAAGCACTTATTGTAAATGAAATGATCTTAGATAATAGCCTTACTGCACTCTGCCTCACCGAAACGTGGATTAAACCAAATGAATACATCAGTCTAAACGAGTCTACACCATCAGGATATATCTATAAGCACGAGCCGCGTCTGACTGGTGGTGGAGGTGGTGTCGCCACTATCCTTAGTGATTACCTCACTGTTACCCAGAGAACACAGCATAGATTTAGTTCTTTTGAAGTGCTCATCCTTAATGTTACACAATCGCACATGCACACGAAGAAATCCCTGATGTCTCTTGCTCTAGCGACCGTGTACAGACCCCCAGGACCCTACACAGTTTTTCTTAGAGAATTCACAGATTTTCTCTCAGACCTATTGGTTAACTTTGACAAAGCATTAATTGTAGGAGACTTTAACATTTATGTTGACGACACAAACGACGCTTTAGGACTCACATTTATGGACTTACTAAACTCACTTGGGCTCAAACAAAACATCACTAGTGCAACTCATCGACATAACCACACACTAGATTTAATAATATCACACAGAATAGAAGTCACTGATATAGATATCATACCTCAAAGTGATGACATCACAGACCATTACCTCATAATGTACACACTACCTATAGAACAGACTAACTGTGTCTCACCACGTTATCGACTCGGTAGAACCATTATTCCGACCACCAAAGACAGATTCACAAATAACCTGCCTGATCTGTCTGGACTTCTTACTGTACCCTCAAACTCAAACGACCTAGATGCAATGACTAACAGCATAGACTCTATATTCACTAGCACATTAGACACTGTTGCCCCAGTCAGATTACAGAAGGTTAGAGATAAAACACTTGCACCATGGTATAATAGTCATACTCACACCCTCAAGAGGGAGACCCGTAACCTCGAACGGAAATGGAGAAAAACTAAATTAGAGGTGTTTAGAATTGCGTATAAGGACAGTATGTCCAGCTACAGACAGGCTCTAAAAGCTGCTAGGGCTGAGCACCTGAGCAAACTCATAGAAAATAACCAGAACAATCCCAGGTTTTTATTTAGCACAGTGGCTAGTTTAACAAAAAATCAGAAATCTGAACACACTATTCCATCACATTTCAGTAGTGAGGACTTTATGAGATTCTTCACTGATAAAATCGAAAGTATCAGGAATAAAATAGGTGACGCTCAACATATGAGAGCAACCAGTGACACAATCTCACCTAAGGCCTTACACAGCTTTACAAGTACAGGACAGGAAGAGTTAGATAAACTTATTACTACAGCTAAATCAACAACATGTTCACTAGACCCCATCCCAACTAAACTACTGAAAGAAGTGTTACATAAAGCTGGTGAGCCTCTTCTTAATATCATTAACTCCTCGTTATCTTTTGGTTACGTCCCGAAGTCTTTTAAGTTGGCAGTTATTAGGCCACTCATCAAAAAACCTAACTTAGACCCTAATGAACTATCAAATTACAGACCTATCTCACACCTTCTGTTTATGTCTAAAATACTTGAAAAGGTTGTGTCTGTTCAACTGAGCTCCTTCTTACAGGAGAGCAACATCCTTGAAGAGTTTCTGTCAGGTTTATCATAGCACAGAAACTGCACTTGTCAAAGTTACAAACGACCTGTTCTTAGCTTCGGACCAAGACTGTATGTCACTATTAGTTCTACTTGACCTTAGTGCTGCATTCGACACTATAGACCACAACATTCTTCTAGATCGCTTACAATATTACACAGGTATTCATGGTCAGGCTTTAAGCTGGTTTAGATCCTACCTGTCTGACCGATACCATTTTGTAGAATTAAATGGTGAATCCTCCAGTTTACTACCAGTTAATTATGGGGTCCCTCAAGGATCAGTTCTAGGACCTCTGCTTTTCTCTATATACATGCTTCCATTAGGGAACATTATTAGAAGACATGGGATTAGTTTCCATTGTTATGCTGATGACACACAGTTATATATCTCATCAAAACCAGATGAAATAGCCACAGTGTCCAAATTAACTCAGGGCCTTAGAGAGATAAAAGACTGGATGAGCTGCAACTTTCTATTGTTAAACTCCGATAAGACAGAAATACTACTCATAGGTCCAAAAACCAGTGCACATAAACTCTCATAACTTAACTCCCATTTAGAGGGATGTACTGTTACAAGTAGCTCGACAGTGAAAGACCTCGGTGTTATATTAGACAGTAACTTGTCTTTTAAAAATCATATCGCCCATACTACCAAAACAGCCTTCTTCCACCTTAGAAACATTGCCAAGCTGAGAAACATCCTGTCTGTATCTGATGCTGAGAAGCTAGTTCATGCGTTCATGACCTCTAGACTGGACTATTGTAATGCATTACTAGGTGGTTGTCCTGCATCTTTAATAAATAGGTTACAGTTAGTCCAAAATGCAGCTGCCAGAGTTCTCACTAGGACAAGAAAGTATGACCATATAACCCCAATTTTATCATCTCTACACTGGCTACCTGTTAAGTATAGAATTGACTACAAACTGCTGCTACTTACGTACAAGGCTCTTAATGGTTTAGCTCCCATGTATCTAACTAGTCTTCTAACACGTTACAATCCTTCACGCTCTCTGAGATCACAAAACTCAGGACTTTTGGTAGTTCCCAGAATATCTAAGTCTACTAAAGGTGGTAGAGCGTTTTCTTATTTAGCTCCCAAACTTTGGAATAGTCTTCCTGATTCTGATCCTGTGTTCGGGGCGCAGACACACTTTCCCAGTTTAAATGTAGATTAAAAACTCATCTCTTTAGTCAGGCGTACACATAATACATCCCATAATATCATGCACCAGTACATCAGACCAGCACATTTTTATGAACAGCAGATATGTTAATCCCTTTCCACTGCTTCTCTCTTTGTACCTATCCCGAGGCATCCAGACACTGTACCAGCTCCCAACGTCCTCTGTGGGACGAAGCCTTTGGACGTCCACTGAGCCGAGGCCGACTCTAAGAATCCTGAGACATCTCCAGTTAGACTCTGTGGTACTCAGGAGATCAGAAGTCCTTGAACCTTACACCAATACAACATTTAACTGACTGTATATTACAATCACCCCCCCAGTGTCACCCATATGAGGATGGGTTCCCCCTTGAGTCCGGTTCCTCTCAAGGTTTCTTCCTTGCCACTGCTGCCTGAGTCACCTCAGACTTGCTCATAGGGGAATAAATACATACACACTGTGAACTATATACATCTAATAATAATCTAGAATTTTTATTCTGTTAATTCTTATTTCTTTTATTATTCGTTATTTCCTTTATCATTAATTATGTTTACCTTCTGCTCTATGTTTATGTTCTGTAAAGCTGCTTTGAGACAATGTCTATTGTAAAAAGCGCTATACAAATAAACTTGAATTGAATTGAATTGAATTGACTGAAGCAATTGTGACAAGTACAAGCTCCTTTATATGGAAGAAGAACAAACCTTGAATGAAACCAGACTCCAAAGGGAACCTCCTCCTTATTTGGGTGACACTGGAGGGTGTGATTATAAATTGTTAGAAACAACAGAGTGTTATTATGAAAAAGGTTCTTTCCACAGTCCTATAAGGTCAGTTGTATTTTGATTAGGAGATTGTTGTCCCTATGAAGTTGGCATCTTCCCTTTGAATTTTTGACATCTTGATGAAGCAAAACTGAAGCTGGTACATCTCTAGATGCCTTAGGATCCTCACAGGGTTGGTATCTTCTCACTGAAGGTCTGAAATGTTCATGAAGCAGAACACAACTGGAGCTGGTAAAATCTCTGGATGTCTCAGGACGAGTGTTTATAATATTATATAATGTGCATTTGATCAGATCTACTGGAGCACAAGGTTATGGTATGTGTTATGTGTACGCCTGGCTATTGTGTGTATGTATCATTTTTATAATGGGGAAAAATGCTTTGGAATGTTTCTATTTATTAATTCAAATATTATATAATTATAATACATATAAAAAACATTAAATATCCTTAATTTTTAGTGGAAAATGACTGTTCTATCTAGTGTCTCTTGTGTCTTATGTTTAATGTTTATAATTAAATTCAACTAATTGTTGATTTGTTTGTTTGCTTGTGTTACATGTGTGTTTATTTGTGTGTTTTTGTTTGTTAAAACAGAAGCTGCTTCTTCTATTGTTTGGATGTAAAATTTGCACTATTGTGTGTGATGGTTATTTTATGCAGTGACTGTGTTGCTCATTTTAAATGAAGGTGCCAATACTTTTGTAGCCTGCAGTAATAACACATAATTTAAAGAAATAAACATTACTGCTCCCAGAATGTAAGTAGTAAAATCCCAGTGTAACTCCAGTGTGCGTACACTAAATAGCTACCAGATCATTATAAGCCATAAACAGACAGCTCTATGAATACATGACTTGCCAGATTATTAGTTTATATTTAAGCATGGTGGTGTGTGTGTGTGTGTGTGTGTGTGTGTGTGTGTGTGTGTGTGTGTGTGTGTGTGTGTGTGTGTGTGTGTGTGTGTGTGTGTGTGTGTGATTAAGACCCCCTGTGTGTTGGTTAGACTGCTGCATTATTCAGAGCACAGTTCTGGGTGACTGCAGTTTTCCTCCACACACTGTAATTGCTTCTCTTTTGGATGTTCTAATCAGCCACTGCTCTCCCACTGTAATCTACTTCCACTCTCAACCCAACAGGGTGGAAAACACACTCAGCCCAACAGCACACAGACACACACACACCACATCAGCACCAACACACCATCCAGAGCACCTGCATTTCTACCAGTTCACACCTATCATGAGTGTTTCCAAAAATATCTCCAAAAACAGACACATACAGCTTTAAAACACCTGCACTGATGTCTCTGTTCTGTAAACATTTAAAGCCTACATCATAAGATTGACATAACTGTGACATATACATGTGATTATTTGTATGGCAGAGTAATGATTACATGCAAACTAACTTTGTGGATAAAAATGTTTTGATACAATATTTTGTGTTTTAATAAATTAAAATAAAGGGATCTGTTTTTATATGGGAAAAAGATTGCCATAATTTATTGCACATCCTGTTGTATTTCATTATTTTATCCCTTACTAGTTGTCATGATTATATTGTATCATGCGCATAGATTTACAGTTTTGACTAAAACAAGAAATGGATTCCTATTCATAGAAAAGAATAGATTTCCATTTTAGAAAAATAACTGTCACCATTCAGAAGCAAGTATTTACAGTAGTCTGTAGTAGTAGTAGTAGTGGACTGTGTGTGTGTGTTTGGGCTTGTGTGTGAGTTTGAGTTTTTTGGTCTGTGTTAGTAGTGACTATAGAGACATGTTAGGATGGAGGCCTTAACATGCTGCTCTCTGCCTTGGTGAAGCAATGGGTCGCTCTCTGATTGGCACGGCACTGTGCTCTTGGCAGGAGAAATGGCTATGTGCGGAGGCAGAACAAAGCTAGAAACCATGTGGAGGTGCCAAGCTCTCATTAAGGCATCATGGAACTGCATCTTACTCACAAACATACACAAATATGCAGGAAAGTACTGCATACACATATGCTGTATATATGTACATCTTTGGTGACTGGTGTTATGATGTTTGTGGTATTTTTCTTATGAAGTATTACTTAAGCTAAATAATTACCTGCATACTAATTATACTTATCAGGGTAAAAAGTATGCAGATAATTATTTAGCTTAAATAAATTCATCTCTTATTATTCACTTACATACAATCATGTACAAACAGTTACTTACATTAACAAATCTAGTACATTATAGCATTTAGCAGACACTCTAGTCCAGAACAACTTACTGTACATGTATTTCATTTATATAGCTGAGCAACTGAGGGTTAAGGGCCTTGCTCAGGGCCCCAGGAGTGGCAGATTGTTTATGTCAGGGGAGACAGATGTCTCAACAGAAAAGTACAGTCCCAAATGCAGGGATAACAAAAGGGTGTTTCTTAAGGGAAATGATGATGTGTAAGATGAAGAAGAGGAGAGGAAAGATAGAAAATAAGACCAAGTGGTGGAAGAATGTTGTGAGGAATAGACAGAAGCTGAGACAGGCTTTGGGTGGTCAGGAAGAGCTTCCAGGTGACTGGGAAACAATAGAATTCATCAGGGAGACTGGTAGGGTGGTACTCGGTATGTCATCGGGAAGGTGAAAAGAAGATAAGGAAACATGGTGGTGAAGCGAGGAAGTACATGACAGCATTCAGAGCATTTTAGCTAGCTAAAGATGTGGGGTGTAGAAAGGACTAAAGAAAATAGACAGGATTACAAGGAATTGCAGCACATTGCGAAGAGGGATGTGGCAAAGGCCAAAGAGAAAGCAAACGATGAGTTGTATGCCAGGTTAGACACAAGGGAAGGCAAGAAGGACTTATACAGAGTAGTGAGACAGAGAGATAAAAGAGTGATTAAAGATAGAGAGGATGCAAGGATTATTTTGTGGAGCTGATGAAGCTTGTGGAAAATGAAAGAAAAGACATATTGTAGAGGTGAATATTGTAGAGCAGGAAATAGCAAATATTAAAATGGAGGAGGTGAGGAAGGATCTGAGGTTAATCAAGAGTAGAAAGGTTGTTGGTCAAGATGACATACATGTGAATAATAATAATAATATTTTATTTATAAAACATGTTTAAAGGTGTGGAAGTGTCTATGAGAAACAGCAGTGGAGTTTCTATCTTGATTGTTCAACAGGATTTTAAAGAGTGAGAAGATGCCTGAGGAATAGAGAAGTGTGCTAGTGCTGATCTTTAAGAACAAGTGGTATGTGCAGAGTTGTAGCAACTACAGAAGTATGAAGTTTAGCCACACAATGAAGATATGGGAAAGAGTAGTCAAGTCAAGTCAAGAAGCTTTTATTGTCATTTCAACCATATATAGCTGTTGCAGTACACAGTGAAATGAGACAACGTTTCTCCAGGATCATGGTGCTACATAAAACAAAGACAGGGCTAAGGACATGTAAGTTGTCTTAGCCACATAAAGTGCAACTGTGCAACCTGGTGCAAACAGTGCAGGACAAGACAAACAAGACAGTGCAGGACAAAAGACACTGCAGTACAAAAAACAGTGCAGGACAAAGTTACAAGACAATACAAAAAGTACAAAAAATGCAATACACAAAAGACAATAAACAGTAACAGAAACAGTGCCGACTGACCAGTGCATATACTGAATGTTCAAACAATATTTCGTTCAGTAAGATTTGAATGAACACAGTTTCTTAGCAGCAGGTCCTTTGGATAATCTATAGAGTTGTGCAAAAACAGCAAATGACTGAAATATTGTATAGTATGTGCGTAATGGCTGACATATTGTACAATATGTGCAAAAACAGCTGAAATGTTGGACAGTATGTGCAAAAACAGCAGAAAAGTGTGCAAAACAGTGTGTGTGTTTTGTGAGGGTCTATACAGTCCATATAGATGATGTGTGTGTATGTTGTGCTCAGTATAGTACAGTTCAGTTATTGAGAAGTCTGATGGTTTGTGGGAAGAAACTGTTACGCAATCTGGTCGTGAGGGCCCGAATGCTTCGGGACCTTTTTCCAGACGGCAGGAAGGTGAAGAGTGTGTGTGAGGGGTGTGTGGGGTCATCGACAATGCTGTTGGCTTTGCGGATGCAGCGTGTGGTGTAAGTGTCCATGATAGAGGGAAGAGAGACCCCAATGATCTTCTCCGCTGTCCTCACTATCCGCTGTAGGGTTTTGCGATCCGAGATCGTACAGTTCCCAAACCAGACAGTGATGCAGCTGCTCAGGATGCTTTCAATCGTCCCTCTGTAGAACATGGTCAGGATGGGGGGGGGGGGGGATGTGCCTTTCTCAGCCTTCGGAGGAAGTAGAGACGCTGCTGGGCTTTCTTGGTGATGGTGCTGGTGTTGAGTGACCAGGTGAGGTTCTCCGCTAGATGAACACCAAGAAATGTGGTGCTCTTGACGATCTCTACAGATGATCCGTCGATGTTCAGCGGCGAGTGTTTGTTCTGTGCTCTCCTGAAGTCCACAACCATCTCTTTAGTTTTGTCCACATTCAGAGAAAGGTTTTTGGCTCTACACCAGGCAGTTAGTTGTTGTACCTCCTCCCTGTATGCTGACTCGTCGTTCTTGTTGATGAGACCCACCACGGTCGTGTCATCGGTGAACTTAATAATATGACTCGATCTGTGCATTGCTGCACAGTCGTGAGTCAGCAGAGTGAACAGCAGTGGACTGAGCACGCAGCCTTGAAGAGCTCCAGTGTTCAGTTTGGTGGTGCTGGAGATGCAGTTCCCGATCCGGACTGACTGAGGTTTCCCAGTCAGGAAGTCCAGGATCCAGTTGCAGAGGGAGGCGTTTAGTCCCAGGAGGCTCAGCTTCCCAATCAGGTGCTGAGGGATGAATGTATTGAATGCTGAACTAAAGTCTATGAACAGCATTCATACACAAGTGTCTTTATTGTCCAGATGGGTGAGGGATAAGTGGAGGGCTGTGGTAATGGCGTTGTCTGTGGAGCGGTTTGGACGATACGCGAACTGTAGGGGGTCCAGTGATGGTAGTAACTGTGTCTTGGTGTGCCTCATGATGAGCTTCTCGAAGCACTTCATAACTATGGGTGTGAGTGCAATGGGACGATAGTCATTGAGGCAGGACACTGTAGACTTCTTTGGGACAGGAACAATGGTGGTAGTTTTGAGGCACAGGAACAATGGCGCAGCTCAGGGAAATGTTGAAGATGTCCGTAAAGACATCTGCTAGCTGTTCTGCACATTCTCTGAGCACTCTGCCAGGAATGTTGTCTGGTCCAGCAGCCTTCCGTGGGTTAACTCTGCATAGAGATCTCCTCACGCCGGCCGTGGATAGACAGAGTACCTGGTCGTCGGGATGAGGGATGGTCTTCCTTGGCGTTACGTTTTTCTGTACCTCGAACCGAGCGTAGAACTCATTCAACACGTCTGGGAGGGAGGCGTCGCTATCACAAGCAGGTGAAGCTGTCTTGTAGT
This sequence comes from Tachysurus fulvidraco, assembly GCF_022655615.1. Lineage (NCBI taxonomy): Eukaryota > Metazoa > Chordata > Actinopteri > Siluriformes > Bagridae > Tachysurus > Tachysurus fulvidraco. The sequence continues at coordinate 4,805,626 of NC_062520.1, read as the reverse complement.
TTGTGATCGCCTGTATGCCCTGCCACATGCACCGGGTGTCTCCGCTGTCCTGGAAGTGACTGTGGATTGTCTGGGCGTGTGCACGCTTTGCCTCTCTGATGGCTCGGGACAGTTTGGCCCTTGCTGTTCTTAGGGCCACCCTGTCCCCTGTTCTGAAGGCTAGGTCCATAGTCCTCAGCAGAGCACGCACATTAGCAGTCATCCACGGCTTCTGGTTGGAGCGTGTAGTGATGGTCTTGGAGAAGGTCACGTCATCAATGCACTAGTGGAATCTAGGGTAAGAAATGAAGTAGATATTTGAGAGCAGCAGTATGGCTTCATTCCCAGAAAGAGCACTAATGATGCAATTTTGCTCTGAGAATGTTAATAGAAAAATACAGAGATGGTCAGAAGGAGCTGCACTGCATCTTTGTGGATTTAGAGAAGCGTATGACAGGCTGCCCGAGAGAGAAGGTATGGTGCTGTATGAGGATGTCAGAAGTGGCAGAGAAGTCTGTCAGAGTTCAGGATATGTATGAGAGGAGTATGACAGCAGTGAGATGTGCTGTAGGTCAGACAGAGGAGTTGAAGGTGGAGGTGGGGCTACATCAAGGATCAACTTTGAGTCCCTTCTTGTTATGGTAATGGACAGGTTGACAGATAAAGTCAGTCAGGAATCGAGTTGGAGTAAGTGGAGAAAAGTGTCATCAGTGTTGTGTAACAGAGGAGTGTCAGCAAGAATCAAAGGAAAGGTGTACAAGACAGTAGTGAGACCAGCTATGCTGTATGGGTTAGAGATTGTAACAGTGAGGAAAATACATGAGGCAGAGATGGAGGTAGCAGAGATGAGGATGTTGAGGTTCTCTTTAGGAGTGATGAGGATGGACAGGAACGAGCACATTAGAGTTGATCAGAGAGCTCAGGTTGACTGTGTTGGGGACAAGGCCAGAGAGGCTAGATTGAGATAGTATGAACATGTATAGAGGAGGGAGATTAGTTATATTGGTAGAAGGATGTTGGAGTTGGAGCTGCCAGGTAAGAGGTTGAGAAAAAGGTCAAAGAGGAGATATATGGATTTGTTAAAAAAGGACAAAGTTAGTTTTTGCAAGAGTAGAGGATGGCATTCTGAGTTTGAACATAGGGTCAGCCATGATACAACACCCCTGAAACAGAGAGGGTTATCAACTTGCTCAACAGTTGCAGCATGGCAGTGCTGGGGCTTTAACCCCAAACCTACAAGCAACAACCCAGAAAATTACTACCCCTTATGCATAGACAGGTATCAATATGCCAGAATAAGAGGTGGTGAGAAACAAACTTGGGGTATGTTCTGAATTCAGAAGTCAGTCTGAGTTTAATATTTTTTTGTTTAATGGTGTCAGCTCGAGTGAGGAACAGTATTAAGTTTTGGCTATAAATACACTCAGTTAAAGTGTGCATATTGTACCTTTAAAATGGATAGTGTCACAGTGTAAGATGAGTTTAAGGCACTGTGACTTGAAATAACCACATCTACCACTACTATCATTTATTGGGCCACACACACACACACACACACACACACACACACACACACACACACACACACACACACACACACACACACACACACACACACACACACAGATTGCAAACACTCACCAGCTTCCTGAACCAAACCTGTGCAATATACAACCTGTGACTTTTATACACTTAACATGCTGAGCGGTCATTTTTGTGACATCATATGGGTCACCAGTTCATGCCTGTATAAAAATGTATTGTTTTGCTGTTGAAAGTCTTAATGGTGGTTGAACATGTGTTGAATTGTGTGTTTGTGTTTATTTATTTTCATTAATGTATATGTTGTTGCCAATGATTGTTGCCCATGTTCCTATAGCTAGAGAAGAGAACCCCCTACCAATTTTAGAATGGTTAGATCCAGGGGCGGGACTAATAGAATAAAATGGCTCCCACACAGTCACTCTGGTTGGGTTATTGTAGGAGTTGGTGTTTGCAGACAGTGTACCAAGTAAATGCTGTGGTCTTACTGAGGTGGTTCATGTCAATTAATTTAGCTGAACTAACTTAAATATTTTGTGTATAGGCTAAAATTTGTACAGTTTTATTTTTCTTTGTGGATTATTTTATTACTTACACCGTGTGTGCACTAATGGATCACCCTTCACCTGACTCCAAGTGGCTTCTGTGTCACATTTGCCTCTTATCCCACAGTCAAATCCTAACAGTTTGTGTCAGAAGTGGGATCTAGTGTGACATAGGAATACCAATTATGCTGCCGAAGAGGAGATCAGCTAGCAGCTGAAGTTGATGTGGAGGAATAGCAAGGTGCCACATGTGGAGATCCAGTACAGCCTGTGGACACCCTTAACAACACAGGTGAATCTGCCATTGCAGCTCTGGCATGGTCCAATCATTCCTACAATATCAGAAGGACAGGGAGAAGAGGCAAGGGAGAGAATCAGCCTGTCGGGAACAGCAGTACAAGGTCCTCACTCATCAAGTCACTCAGATGCAGATGGATCTGGAGCATGCCCGACCAAAAGCTCTCTCTTCTGAACAGACAGTGGCTTGAAGTTTTGATCACATAACTCAACTGCCTAAGTTGCAAAACACTCCATATAGAACATTTTCTTACTACTTTTAAGAGACTGGCAGAAGTGTACAAATGGCCAAAGGAAGACTGGGCGATTCATCTGGTTCCCCTGCTTACTGTCAAAGCAAGAAGTGTGGTGACTGCCTATACCTCTGACTATGAGAAAGTCAAAGTCAAAGAAGACATCCTCAAGAAATACGAAATCAATGCAGAATCCTATACAGACTGAGATTTCGAACACTGAACACACCTGTTGACGAATCACCGATGGAGTTGTATGTCCGCCTAAAATACTATGAAAGAGAGAGATCCCATTACAGCAGAAGAGGCAGCTAAACTAGTTGAAGCCTATGTTGCAGCTTGCAAAGGATTCTCTGAAACCTTCAGATATGCTGGCAGCCTTCAAGCAGCAAGAGGTAAGTCTGAGACTTTGGGGGGGAAGTTCATACTCTCATAGGCAAGCCCAGATTTTACATCCCACCCACCCTAAGCCCACACCACCTAAAGCTACAGCACCCATAGACACATGTCCGAGCAAGCCCAACATTGATGTTATTTGTTTATAACTGTGGTAACCCAGGTCACACTAGCCCACGTTGCCCACTTAAAAAGCCCAAATCAGCAAGGTTGTGTTATGTACCCAGACCCACCCCCGCATCTGATGATGGTTCCCCCAGGGAGTTTTGTTAAATGGATAGCCACTAACAGCCATGGTAGACACAGGTTGTACAAGGACCTTAGTACAGGCTTGGTACGTAAACAGAGATTTGTGGTCTGAAGACACAATTTCAGTGTGTTGTGTCCATGGGGACAAAGCAGGTTTACCCACTGCTGAAGATTATATTGAGGTAAACAAGCAGCCATACTTAATGAATGTTGGTATTGCAGCTGATTTGCCCTACCCAGTTTTGCTAGGTATGGATATGCCGGTTCTAGCTGACTTGGTGCAGGAGACAGCGTGGTGTGGGGTAGTCACTAGAGCTCAGGCTCGTAAGGTGCCCGAGTCATCCGAACCGTCTGTACAGAGCACCCTTAGAGAAATGCCATTTTTCACTGAGGACAATGTAGGTGAGACAGGGGTCCCAAAGGAACACAGACTGCAGAAAAGAAGGAATTGGGTTACAGATCTGATTGACAGCTCAAACCAGTTACAGTTTGAGTTGATGGAGCTTGAAATCAGTGGAAGTGAGCTAATCATACCCAACGTATTAGCCAAACTCCAAAGGGATGATTCTACATTGTCTGAATGCTTTAAAAAAGTTGACAATGATTTAGTTTTGAATTATCTGTGTAGTGAGAGATTTTTAGTAATGAATGGCCTTCTATACAAACAGACAAACTAAGAAGGAACACAGCTTTTGGTACCCACAGCATATCGTAGCAAAGTGTTGGAATTAGGCCATGAAGAAAAGGCCATGGGCAGGCCACTTGGGTTTCATGAAAACCCTAATGAGAATCTCCAAGAGGTTTTATTGGCCTGGTTTGTACACTGAGGTGACTGGGTATTGTAAATCCTGTCCAGAGTGTCAATTGACAAAGGGCAGAGCGCCTGCCAGTGCACCATTACTGCCTATTCCTGCTGTAGAAACACATTTGGTTAAATCGTTCAACCAGTCCATCAGTCTGGGGGTGGTAGGGAGTTGTTCGTACTCTCTTGATTCCTAGCAACTGATAGACTTGCTGCAGTGTGTGACTCATGAAATTGGGGCCATGATCTGTTAACACCTCTTTAGGGATGCCTATGTGTGAGAAGAAGTGTAGCAGTGTTGTTGAAATCTGTTTGGCTGTTACTTCTCTAAGGGGATAAGCCTCAGAGTATTGAGTAGCATAATCACAGATCACTAGTATAATGCTACTCGATACCCTGAGGCTTGAAACATTTTAAGAAAGAGCTGCTGCAGCTATTGTCTTTTATGGCCCAACAAAACTTGCAAGCATCCTATGTCAAGCAGAAAGTTCGGTACGAATTTATTTATTTGGATGGAGGGCATTGGAGAATTTTATTCAGAGGCACACGCAGCACACAGAGGGGGCCAAGCAACGTTAAAAGCTAATTAGAAGGGCCAAGCAATGTCCACAGCCGATTAGAAAGGGCCGAGCGGTGACCCCCGGCATGACGCAAGCCGACCCATGGGCAAACACGGGTGATAAACAAAACAAAAACAAAAAGCACACTGCACAGAACTCTTTAAAAAAAAATGCAAATTTAGAAGAGAATTAATGCTGCAGAAAAATCAAGCATTTTTGGCCACAGCAATCACAAAAACTGCACTTGACACACTCTCCAAGCTCACAATTATGTTTGGCAAGGAAATAATTTCCTTGAACTCTTGATATTAAACTATTACAAATGAGCTGTTCCCATTGCAGAGAGAGCTTTATGGTTTCCTCTCTATTATATAAATGTTTATCCTGACATTCACTTTGATTACGTTCTTATTTTGTGCACACCTTCTTAATAATTAATTAACCTCATGTATTTAAGCAGCTTTTGTTATTTTGTTGAGATTTTCAATATGTAAGTTTGTGTAGTCTTGGTGGTTTTTGTATTATCACATAATGAATTTATACTTCATACGGTTGTATGCAAAATTGTAGGAACCCTTAACAATTTCCATTGCTCTCATTTATAAATATGTGAGTGTTTGGATCAGCAATTTCATTTTGATCTATCAAATAACTGAAGGACACAGGAATATTTCAGTAGTGAATTGAGGTTTATTGGATTAACAGAAAAAGTGCAATATGCATCAAAATGAAATTGGACAGGTGCATAAATTTGGGCGCTCCAACAGAAAAATCACATCAGTATTTAGTAGAGCCTCCTTTAACAGAAATAACAGCCTCTAGATGCTTCCTATAGCCTGTAATGAGAGTCTGGATTCTAGATAAATGTATTTTGAACCATTCCTCCTTACAAAACATCTCCAGTTCAGTTAGGTTTGATGGTTGCCGAGCGTGGACAGCACGCTTCAAATCAACCCACAGATGTTCAATGATATTCAGGTCTGTGGACTGGGATGGCCATTCCAAAACATTGTACTTGTTCCTCTGCATAAATATCCAGCCCCGGCGTAACTTTAACTTTGTGACTGATTATAAGAATCTGCTTACATTGAGTGGAATCAATGCGACCCTGAACTTGGAACCTCCACCAAATTTTACTGTGGGTAGCAAGTGTTTTTCTTGGAATGCTGTATTCTTTTGCCACCATGCATAAAGTCCCTTGTTATGATCAAAAATCTCAATCTTTGTTTCATCACTCCACAGCACCTTATTCCAAAATGAAGAGGCTTGTCCAAATGTGCGTTTGCATACCTCCAGCAACTCCATTTGTGGCGTGTGCAGAAAAGGCTTCTTTTGCATCACTCTCCCGTACAGCTTCACCTTGTGAAAGTGTGCTGAATTGTTGAACGAGGCACAGTGACACCATCTGCAGCAAGTTGTTGATGTAGGCCATTGGAAGTGGTCTGTGGGCTGTTTTTGACTGTTCTGTCAGGACTCAGCCTGGACTTTGGCCACGTGCTTTTGTTTATGTTCTGTGTTCACTGTCTGCCCTGCCCTTGTCTCTTCCTCGCCTCTGCACACCTGTCTCTCATGTGTCTAATTGTTATTAGTATTTAGTTGAGCCACGTTGCCTTAAGCAGCACGGAATCCTCTGTCTGTTGCTGTCGTTTGATGTTGTCTTGTCTCTAGTCGGTGTCCCTGTTTTTGTGTGTAATTTTTTTGTTGCTGTTGTTGTTTTTTTAAGTTATTAAATCCTGTTTATTTTACGCTTTCCTGCATTTGGGTATGTTTTATCCCCAAGCCACTGACAGTTCTCCTCATCCTTTGCCTTTGCCTCTCCAGTATTTTACGTAGCCTGCCACTTCTGGCCTTAACAAGAACTGTGCTTATGGTCTTCCATTTCCTCACTATGTTCCTTACAGTGGACACTGACAGCTTATATTTCTGCAATAACATTTTGTAGCCTTCCCCTAAACCATAATGTTGAACAATCTTTGTTTTCAGGTCATTTGAAAGTCAAGAGTGGCCTCCATGTCACCACTCTTCAGAGGAGAGTCAAAGAGAACAACAACTTGCAATTGGCCATCTTAAATACCTTTTCTCATGATTGGATACATCTGTCACCAAACCAATTGTGTGTTCCAATTAATCAGTGCTAAGTAGTGCTTTAGTCTTCTAACACGTTACTAGTCTTCTAACGTGTTACAATCCTTCACGCCCTCTGAGATCACAAAACTCTTGTGGTAGTTCCCAGAATATCTGACTCTACTAAAGGTGGTAGAGCATTTTTTTTTTTTTATTTAGCTCCCAAACTTTGGAATAGTCTTCCTGATAGTGTTCGGGGCTCAGACACACTTTCCCAGTTTAAATGTAGATTTAAAAACTCATCTCTTGAGTCAGGCGTACCAGCTCCCAATGTCCTCTGTGGGACGAAGCCTTTGGACGTCCACTGAGCCAAGGCCGACTCTAAGAATCCTGAGACATCTCCAGTTAGACTCGGTGATACTGAGGAGATCTGAAGTCCATGATCCTTACACCAATACAACATTTGTTTGACTGTATATTACAATCACACCAGTGTCACCCATATGAGGATGGGTCCCCCTTGAGTCCGGTTCCTCTCAAGGTTTCTTCCTTTACCAATTTAAGGGAGTTTTTCCTTGCCACTGCTGCCTGAGTCACCTCAGACTTGCTCATAGGGGGATAAATACATACAGATTGTGAACTATATATATCTAATAATAAAAGAAAAAGAATTAACAGAATAAAAAAATTCAACATTATTATTAGTTATTTCTTTTATTATTCATGTTTACCTTCTGCTCTATGTTCATGTTCTGTAAAGCTGCTTTGAGACAATGTCTATTGTAAAAAGCGCCATACAAATAAACTTTTATTGAATTGAATAGTTACAGGTATTCAAATCAACAAAATGGCAAGGGTGCCCAAATTTATGCAATGTTGTAATTTTGTTTTGATGCATATTACACATTTTCTGTGAATATAATGAACCTCATTTAACTACTGAAATATTACTGTGTCCTTCAGTTATTTTATAGATCAAAATGAAATTGCTGATCCAAACACCCAAATATTTATAAATGAAAATCATGGAAATTTTCAAGGGTTCCTAAACTTATGCATTCGACTGTATAATACTTCACTACATATGCCATCTCTTCACTTCATGTGACAGTACAGCTTTTAGACAGTTCAGCTGTGAACAGCTTTTAGATTTCAAGAGATTATTTTATTTGAATAAAAAATATAACTTTGGTGTTAAAGAGCAGGAGTATTGGATCTTTTCAATTAAATTTGTTAAAGAAGCATGCTTTAAATCACAGACATTCTTCTTATAGCCACGTGCATATTTGTGCAAACTTTCTATAAATAATTTTGAAGAGCTACTTCACTACTAGACAGAGTATCTCACCATTAATTATACATTTTCTTGAATTAAGGAAATAGTGAGAGATGGTCACTGTAAAACAAATTATGTAATCAAGACATCATTAACACAATCATTCTTCTTTCTATTTTAGTTTGAATACATGTTTGAGTACATTTTCGTAGCACACCTAAAATGAAAACAAAGTTGTGAACTCTGATTTTGTTGTTATAGTTTGATACTTGTGTTACAGTCAAAAAATAATCAGCATCTACTTCTGCAGCCTCAGAGGTTGATACACTTACAAGCACATTCTGTTCTTATAATTATAAAAAAAATTCTAATAAATATTGTCATTTATGAATGTCAATTCCATTCTTAATTGTTTAGGGTCTTTTATTATGCCAAGCATAAAGAAAAGAGAAGTAGCAAAAAAACATTTCTGTTCAGTTATCATTGAATTATGTCTATAAACAAATGAATCATTATCATTAAATTATGTCTATAAACAAAAGTTTTTAACATTTGTTTGCAAATCACAGCTAAGCTTTCAGACAGATGTGTTTTTGTATTTCTCCATTCAAATCTCCATACAAATCTGATCCATGTGTAATCTTTCTGAAATGAAAAATAAGCTTGGCCAATCTACCGAAAAGATCTCAGTCCATGTGTTTCAGAATTTCACAAGCTATGTGGAACTGGATGTGGAACATACTGTACTGTACTGTACATCTGCATTTTTAAAGTGACCAGTAGAAGGAGACTACTTGACAGGGGATGTGCTGACCTTTGCGAATTCCCCAAATCCAGGAACATTTCAGACTTGCACTCTGTACATACATACATATATACATATTGTCTGTACTGTTTACTTCAACTGCACATTTCACAATTGCACGTGTACATACAAATTGTATATATTGTATACTTATTTGCATATGTATATTTCATATGTTTATTTAAACTGCACATTTCACACCTGTAAATGTGTACATACAATTTCTTCTATACTGCATATGACATCCTGTTACACTGTGGAGATTATGTCACTAAAACAAATTCCTCGCATGTATAAACATGCCGGCAATAAAGCTGATTCTAAGCTTGAAACCGAGTTTGAGGCTCAGCCATTGCCAAATGAGCTGATTTCAGGAAACACTTGTAGGTGAAAGGGGGCTGCAAGTTCTAGTCATGTCCATATCCTGCTTGAGCAGTAGAGGGAGCCCTCTTGATATCCCCTCTGGTATGTTGTCCTCACTTAAAAGGGGATGGGTCAAAAATTATGCAAGGCCCCGCCTTGAGGCCTTGCTTGTGCTTACCCTCGGCCAGCTGCCTACAGCCTCGCAGGGCACATCTCAGCCAGACAGACTCCTTCATACTTACCTGGCAGGGGCAATACCATGATCAAGGAGGTGGTTTGCCCAAAGCGAGGCTCGGCCATTGCACTCGGGCTGTGCTGACCTTTGCGAATTCCCCAAATGCGGGAATCTCGACTGCATAATTTCTGATAGTGGGGGACTGCGTTCGCGCTCTCCCTTGTTTTTAAAACTGGTTAAAAAATTAGAACAAAAAGCAACAAGCTCTGAACTGGTTTGTTTGCCATGTTTAATTTTTTACTTTTTCTTCTAGCAAGCTTGAAACCGAGATTGAGGCTCAGCCATTGCCAAATGAGCTGATTTCAGGAAACACTTGTAGATGAAAGGGGGCTGCAAGTTCTAGTCATGTCCATATCCTGCTTGAGCAGTAGAGGGAGCCCTCTTGAAATCCCCTCTGGTATGTTGTCCTCACTTGGAAGTGGATGGGCCAAAAATTATGCAAGGCCCCGCCTTGAGGCCTTGCTTGTGCTTACCCTCGGCCAGCTGCCTACAGCCTCGCAGGGCACATCTCAGCCAGACAGACTCCTTCATACTTACCTGGCAGGGGCAATACCATGATCAAGGAGGTGGTTTGCCCAAAGCGAGGCTCGGCCATTGCACTCGGGCTATGCTGACCTTTGCGAATTCCCCAAATGCGGGAATCTCGACTGCATAATTTCTGATAGTGGGGGACTGCGTTCGCGCTCTCCCCTGTTTTTAAAACTGGTTAAAAAATTAGAACAAAAAGCAACAGGCTCTGAACTGGTTTGTTTGCCATGTTTAATTTTTTACTTTTTTTTTTCTAGCAAGTTTGAAACCGAGTTTGAGGCTCAGCCATTGCCAGCTGAGCTGTTTTCAGGAAACACTTGTAGGTGAAAGGGGGCTGCAAGTTCTAGTCATGTCCATATCCTGCTTGAGCAGTAGAGGGAGCCCTCTTGATATCCCCTCTGGTATGTTGTGCTGACTTAAAAGGGGATGGGCCAAAAATTATGCAAGGCCCCGCCTTGAGGCCTTGCTTGTGCTTACCCTCGGCCAGCTGCCTACAGCCTCGCAGGGCACATCTCAGCCAGACAGACTCCTTCATACTTACCTGGCAGGGGCAATACCATGATCAAGGAGGTGGTTTGCCCAAAGCGAGGCTCGGCCATTGCACTCGGGCTGTGCTGACCTTTGCGAATTCCCCAAATGCGGGAATCTCGACTGCATAATTTCTGATAGTGGGGGACTGCGTTCGCGCTCTCCCCTGTTTTTAAAACTGGTTAAAAAATTAGAACAAAAAGCAACAAGCTCTGAACTGGTTTGTTTGCAATGTTTAATTTTTTACTTTTTCTTCTAGCAAGCTTGAAACCGAGATTGAGGCTCAGCCATTGCCAAATGAGCTGATTTCAGGATACACTTGTAGATGAAAGGGGGCTGCAAGTTCTAGTCATGTCCATATCCTGCTTGAGCAGTAGAGGGAGCCCTCTTGAAATCCCCTCTGGTATGTTGTCCTCACTTGGAAGTGGATGGGCCAAAAATTATGCAAGGCCCCGCCTTGAGGCCTTGCTTGTGCTTACCCTCGGCCAGCTGCCTACAGCCTCGCAGGGCACATCTCAGCCAGACAGACTCCTTCATACTTACCTGGCAGGGGCAATACCATGATCAAGGAGGTGGTTTGCCCAAAGCGAGGCTCGGCCATTGCACTCGGGCTGTGCTGACCTTTGCGAATTCCCCAAATGCGGGAATCTCGACTGCATAATTTCTGATAGTGGGGGACTGCGTTCGCGCTCTCCCCTGTTTTTAAAACTGGTTAAAAAATTAGAACAAAAAGCAACAGGCTCTGAACTGGTTTGTTTGCCATGTTTAATTTTTTACTTTTTTTTTCTAGCAAGTTTGAAACCGAGTTTGAGGCTCAGCCATTGCCAGCTGAGCTGTTTTCAGGAAACACTTGTAGATGAAAGGGGGCTGCAAGTTCTAGTCATGTCCATATCCTGCTTGAGCAGTAGAGGGAGCCCTCTTGAAATCCCCTCTGGTATGTTGTCCTCACTTGGAAGTGGATGGGCCAAAAATTATGCAAGGCCCCGCCTTGAGGCCTTGCTTGTGCTTACCCTCGGCCAGCTGCCTACAGCCTCGCAGGGCACATCTCAGCCAGACAGACTCCTTCATACTTACCTGGCAGGGGCAATACCATGATCAAGGAGGTGGTTTGCCCAAAGCGAGGCTCGGCCATTGCACTCGGGCTGTGCTGACCTTTGCGAATTCCCCAAATGCGGGAATCTCGACTGCATAATTTCTGATAGTGGGGGACTGCGTTCGCGCTCTCCCCTGTTTTTAAAACTGGTTAAAAAATTAGAACAAAAAGCAACAAGCTCTGAACTGGTTTGTTTGCAATGTTTAATTTTTTACTTTTTCTTCTAGCAAGCTTGAAACCGAGATTGAGGCTCAGCCATTGCCAAATGAGCTGATTTCAGGATACACTTGTAGATGAAAGGGGGCTGCAAGTTCTAGTCATGTCCATATCCTGCTTGAGCAGTAGAGGGAGTCCTCTTGAAATCCCCTCTGGTATGTTGTCCTCACTTGGAAGTGGATGGGCCAAAAATTATGCAAGGCCCCGCCTTGAGGCCTTGCTTGTGCTTACCCTCGGCCAGCTGCCTACAGCCTCGCAGGGCACATCTCAGCCAGACAGACTCCTTCATACTTACCTGGCAGGGGCAATACCATGATCAAGGAGGTGGTTTGCCCAAAGCGAGGCTCGGCCATTGCACTCGGGCTGTGCTGACCTTTGCGAATTCCCCAAATGCGGGAATCTCGACTGCATAATTTCTGATAGTGGGGGACTGCGTTCGCGCTCTCCCCTGTTTTTAAAACTGGTTAAAAAATTAGAACAAAAAGCAACAGGCTCTGAACTGGTTTGTTTGCCATGTTTAATTTTTTACTTTTTTTTTCTAGCAAGCTTGAAACCGAGTTTGAGGCTCAGCCATTGCCAGCTGAGCTGTTTTTAGGAAACACTTGTAGGTGAAAGGGGGCTGCAAGTTCTAGTCATGTCCATATCCTGCTTGAGCAGTAGAGGGAGCCCTCTTGATATCCCCTCTGGTATGTTGTGCTGACTTAAAAGGGGATGGGCCAAAAATTATGCAAGGCCCCGCCTTGAGGCCTTGCTTGTGATTAGCCTCGGCCAGCTGCCTACAGCCTCGCAGGGCACATCTCAGCCAGACAGACTCCTTCATACTTACCTGGCAGGGGCAATACCATGATCAAGGAGGTGGTTTGCCCAAAGCGAGGCTCGGCCATTGCACTCGGGCTGTGTTGACCTTTGCGAATTCCCCAAATGCGGGAATCTCGACTGCATAATTTCTGATAGTGGGGGACTGCGTTCGCGCTCTCCCCTGTTTTTAAAACTGGTTAAAAAATTAGAACAAAAAGCAACAGGCTCTGAACTGGTTTGTTTGCAATGTTTAATTTTTTACTTTTTTTTTTCTAGCAAGTTTGAAACCGAGTTTGAGGCTCAGCCATTGCCAGCTGAGCTGTTTTCAGGAAACACTTGTAGATGAAAGGGGGCTGCAAGTTCTAGTCATGTCCATATCCTGCTTGAGCAGTAGAGGGAGCCCTCTTGATATCCCCTCTGGTATGTTGTGCTGACTTAAAAGGGGATGGGCCAAAAATTATGCAAGGCCCCGCCTTGAGGCCTTGCTTGTGATTAGCCTCGGCCAGCTGCCTACAGCCTCGCAGGGCACATCTCAGCCAGACAGACTCCTTCATACTTACCTGGCAGGGGCAATACCATGATCAAGGAGGTGGTTTGCCCAAAGCGAGGCTCGGCCATTGCACTCGGGCTGTGCTGACCTTTGCGAATTCCCCAAATGCGGGAATCTCGACTGCATAATTTCTGATAGTGGGGGACTGCGTTCGCGCTCTCCCCTGTTTTTAAAACTGGTTAAAAAATTAGAACAAAAAGCAACAGGCTCTGAACTGGTTTGTTTGCCATGTTTAATTTTTTACTTTTTTTTCTAGCAAGCTTGAAACCGAGTTTGAGGCTCAGCCATTGCCAGCTGAGCTGTTTTTAGGAAACACTTGTAGGTGAAAGGGGGCTGCAAGTTCTAGTCATGTCCATATCCTGCTTGAGCAGTAGAGGGAGCCCTCTTGATATCCCCTCTGGTATGTTGTGCTGACTTAAAAGGGGATGGGCCAAAAATTATGCAAGGCCCCGCCTTGAGGCCTTGCTTGTGCTTACCCTCGGCCAGCTGCCTACAGCCTCGCAGGGCACATCTCAGCCAGACAGACTCCTTCATACTTACCTGGCAGGGGCAATACCATGATCAAGGAGGTGGTTTGCCCAAAGCGAGGCTCGGCCATTGCACTCGGGCTGTGCTGACCTTTGCGAATTCCCCAAATGCGGGAATCTCGACTGCATAATTTCTGATAGTGGGGGACTGCGTTCGCGCTCTCCCCTGTTTTTAAAACTGGTTAAAAAATTAGAACAAAAAGCAACAGGCTCTGTACTGGTTTATTTGCCATGTTTAATTTTTTACTTTTTCTTCTAGCAAGCTTGAAACCGAGTTTGAGGCTCAGCCATTGCCAAATGAGCTGATTTCAGGAAACACTTGTAGATGAAAGGGGGCTGCAAGTTCTAGTCATGTCCATATCCTGCTTGAGCAGTAGAGGGAGCCCTCTTGAAATCCCCTCTGGTATGTTGTCCTCACTTGGAAGTGGATGGGCCAAAAAATATGCAAGGCCCCGCCTTGAGGCCTTGCTTGTGCTTACCCTCGGCCAGCTGCCTACAGCCTCGCAGGGCACATCTCAGCCAGACAGACTCCTTCATACTTACCTGGCAGGGGCAATACCATGATCAAGGAGGTGGTTTGCCCAAAGCGAGGCTCGGCCATTGCACTCGGGCTGTGCTGACCTTTGCGAATTCCCCAAATGCGGGAATCTCGACTGCATAATTTCTGATAGTGGGGGACTGCGTTCGCGCTCTCCCCTGTTTTTAAAACTGGTTAAAAAATTAGAACAAAAAGCAACAGGCTCTGAACTGGTTTGTTTGCCATGTTTAATTTTTTACTTTTTTTTTCTAGCAAGCTTGAAACCGAGTTTGAGGCTCAGCCATTGCCAAATGAGCTGATTTCAGGAAACACTTGTAGGTGAAAGGGGGCTGCAAGTTCTAGTCATGTCCATATCCTGCTTGAGCAGTAGAGGGAGCCCTCTTGAAATCCCCTCTGGTATGTTGTCCTCACTTGGAAGTGGATGGGCCAAAAATTATGCAAGGCCCCGCCTTGAGGCCTTGCTTGTGCTTACCCTCGGCCAGCTGCCTACAGCCTCGCAGGGCACATCTCAGCCAGACAGACTCCTTCATACTTACCTGGCAGGGGCAATACCATGATCAAGGAGGTGGTTTGCCCAAAGCGAGGCTCGGCCATTGCACTCGGGCTGTGCTGACCTTTGCGAATTCCCCAAATGCGGGAATCTCGACTGCATAATTTCTGATAGTGGGGGACTGCGTTCGCGCTCTCCCCTGTTTTTAAAACTGGTTAAAAAATTAGAACAAAAAGCAACAGGCTCTGAACTGGTTTGTTTGCCATGTTTAATTTTTTACTTTTTTTTTTCTAGCAAGTTTGAAACCGAGTTTGAGGCTCAGCCATTGCCAGCTGAGCTGTTTTCAGGAAACACTTGTAGATGAAAGGGGGCTGCAAGTTCTAGTCATGTCCATATCCTGCTTGAGCAGTAGAGGGAGCCCTCTTGAAATCCCCTCTGGTATGTTGTCCTCACTTGGAAGTGGATGGGCCAAAAAATATGCAAGGCCCCGCCTTGAGGCCTTGCTTGTGCTTACCCTCGGCCAGCTGCCTACAGCCTCGCAGGGCACATCTCAGCCAGACAGACTCCTTCATACTTACCTGGCAGGGGCAATACCATGATCAAGGAGGTGGTTTGCCCAAAGCGAGGCTCGGCCATTGCACTCGGGCTGTGCTGACCTTTGCGAATTCCCCAAATGCGGGAATCTCGACTGCATAATTTCTGATAGTGGGGGACTGCGTTCGCGCTCTCCCCTGTTTTTAAAACTGGTTAAAAAATTAGAACAAAAAGCAACAGGCTCTGAACTGGTTTGTTTGCCATGTTTAATTTTTTACTTTTTCTTCTAGCAAGCTTGAAACCGAGATTGAGGCTCAGCCATTGCCAAATGAGCTGATTTCAGGAAACACTTGTAGATGAAAGGGGGCTGCAAGTTCTAGTCATGTCCATATCCTGCTTGAGCAGTAGAGGGAGCCCTCTTGAAATCCCCTCTGGTATGTTGTCCTCACTTGAAAGTGGATGGGCCAAAAATTATGCAAGGCCCCGCCTTGAGGCCTTGCTTGTGCTTACCCTCGGCCAGCTGCCTACAGCCTCGCAGGGCACATCTCAGCCAGACAGACTCCTTCATACTTACCTGGCAGGGGCAATACCATGATCAAGGAGGTGGTTTGCCCAAAGCGAGGCTCGGCCATTGCACTCGGGCTGTGCTGACCTTTGCGAATTCCCCAAATGCGGGAATCTCGACTGCATAATTTCTGATAGTGGGGGACTGCGTTCGCGCTCTCCCCTGTTTTTAAAACTGGTTAAAAAATTAGAACAAAAAGCAACAGGCTCTGAACTGGTTTGTTTGCCATGTTTAATTTTTTACTTTTTTTTTCTAGCAAGCTTGAAACCGAGTTTGAGGCTCAGCCATTGCCAGCTGAGCTGTTTTTAGGAAACACTAGTAGGATAAAGGGCGCTGCAAGTTCTAGTCATGTCCATATCCTGCTTGAGCAGTAGAGGGAGCCCTCTTGAAATCCCCTCTGGTATGTTGTCCTCACTTAAAAGGGGATGGGCCAAAAATTATGCAAGGCCCCGCCTTGAGGCCTTGCTTGTGATTAGCCTCGGCCAGCTGCCTACAGCCTCGCAGGGCACATCTCAGCCAGACAGACTCCTTCATACTTACCTGGCAGGGGCAATACCATGATCAAGGAGGTGGTTTGCCCAAAGCGAGGCTCGGCCATTGCACTCGGGCTGTGCTGACCTTTGCGAATTCCCCAAATGCGGGAATCTCGACTGCATAATTTCTGATAGTGGGGGACTGCGTTCGCGCTCTCCCCTGTTTTTAAAACTGGTTAAAAAATTAGAACAAAAAGCAACAGGCTCTGTACTGGTTTATTTGCCATGTTTAATTTTTTACTTTTTCTTCTAGCAAGCTTGAAACCGAGTTTGAGGCTCAGCCATTGCCAAATGAGCTGATTTCAGGAAACACTTGTAGATGAAAGGGGGCTGCAAGTTCTAGTCATGTCCATATCCTGCTTGAGCAGTAGAGGGAGCCCTCTTGATATCCCCTCTGGTATGTTGTGCTGACTTAAAAGGGGATGGGCCAAAAATTATGCAAGGCCCCGCCTTGAGGCCTTGCTTGTGATTAGCCTCGGCCAGCTGCCTACAGCCTCGCAGGGCACATCTCAGCCAGACAGACTCCTTCATACTTACCTGGCAGGGGCAATACCATGATCAAGGAGGTGGTTTGCCCAAAGCGAGGCTCGGCCATTGCACTCGGGCTGTGCTGACCTTTGCGAATTCCCCAAATGCGGGAATCTCGACTGCATAATTTCTGATAGTGGGGGACTGCGTTCGCGCTCTCCCCTGTTTTTAAAACTGGTTAAAAAATTAGAACAAAAAGCAACAAGCTCTGAACTGGTTTATTTGCCATGTTTAATTTTTTACTTTTTCTTCTAGCAAGCTTGAAACCGAGATTGAGGCTCAGCCATTGCCAAATGAGCTGATTTCAGGAAACACTTGTAGGTGAAAGGGGGCTGCAAGTTCTAGTCATGTCCATATCCTGCTTGAGCAGTAGAGGGAGCCCTCTTGATATCCCCTCTGGTATGTTGTCCTCACTTGGAAGTGGATGGGCCAAAAATTATGCAAGGCCCCGCCTTGAGGCCTTGCTTGTGATTAGCCTCGGCCAGCTGCCTACAGCCTCGCAGGGCACATCTCAGCCAGACAGACTCCTTCATACTTACCTGGCAGGGGCAATACCATGATCAAGGAGGTGGTTTGCCCAAAGCGAGGCTCGGCCATTGCACTCGGGCTGTGCTGACCTTTGCGAATTCCCCAAATGCGGGAATCTCGACTGCATAATTTCTGATAGTGGGGGACTGCGTTCGCGCTCTCCCCTGTTTTTAAAACTGGTTAAAAAATTAGAACAAAAAGCAACAGGCTCTGAACTGGTTTGTTTGCCATGTTTAATTTTTTACTTTTTTTTTCTAGCAAGCTTGAAACCGAGTTTGAGGCTCAGCCATTGCCAGCTGAGCTGTTTTCAGGAAACACTTGTAGGTGAAAGGGGGCTGCAAGTTCTAGTCATGTCCATATCCTGCTTGAGCAGTAGAGGGAGCCCTCTTGATATCCCCTCTGGTATGTTGTGCTGACTTAAAAGGGGATGGGCCAAAAATTATGCAAGGCCCCGCCTTGAGGCCTTGCTTGTGATTAGCCTCGGCCAGCTGCCTACAGCCTCGCAGGGCACATCTCAGCCAGACAGACTCCTTCATACTTACCTGGCAGGGGCAATACCATGATCAAGGAGGTGGTTTGCCCAAAGCGAGGCTCGGCCATTGCACTCGGGCTGTGCTGACCTTTGCGAATTCCCCAAATGCGGGAATCTCGACTGCATAATTTCTGATAGTGGGGGACTGCGTTCGCGCTCTCCCCTGTTTTTAAAACTGGTTAAAAAATTAGAACAAAAAGCAACAGGCTCTGAACTGGTTTATTTGCCATGTTTAATTTTTTACTTTTTCTTCTAGCAAGCTTGAAACCGAGTTTGAGGCTCAGCCATTGCCAAATGAGCTGATTTCAGGAAACACTTGTAGGTGAAAGGGGGCTGCAAGTTCTAGTCATGTCCATATCCTGCTTGAGCAGTAGAGGGAGCCCTCTTGATATCCCCTCTGGTATGTTGTCCTCACTTGGAAGTGGATGGGCCAAAAATTATGCAAGGCCCCGCCTTGAGGCCTTGCTTGTGCTTACCCTCGGCCAGCTGCCTACAGCCTCGCAGGGCACATCTCAGCCAGACAGACTCCTTCATACTTACCTGGCAGGGGCAATACCATGATCAAGGAGGTGGTTTGCCCAAAGCGAGGCTCGGCCATTGCACTCGGGCTGTGCTGACCTTTGCGAATTCCCCAAATGCGGGAATCTCGACTGCATAATTTCTGATAGTGGGGGACTGCGTTCGCGCTCTCCCCTGTTTTTAAAACTGGTTAAAAAATTAGAACAAAAAGCAACAGGCTCTGAACTGGTTTGTTTGCCATGTTTAATTTCTTACTTTTTTTTTCTAGCAAGCTTGAAACCGAGTTTGAGGCTCAACCATTGCCAGCTGAGCTGTTTTTAGGAAACACTTGTAGATGAAAGGGGGCTGCAAGTTCTAGTCATGTCCTTATCCTGCTTGAGCAGTAGAGGGAGCCCTCTTGATATCCCCTCTGGTATGTTGTGCTGACTTAAAAGGGGATGGGCCAAAAATTATGCAAGGCCCCGCCTTGAGGCCTTGCTTGTGATTAGCCTCGGCCAGCTGCCTACAGCCTCGCAGGGCACATCTCAGCCAGACAGACTCCTTCATACTTACCTGGCAGGGGCAATACCATGATCAAGGAGGTGGTTTGCCCAAAGCGAGGCTCGGCCATTGCACTCGGGCTGTGCTGACCTTTGCGAATTCCCCAAATGCGGGAATCTCGACTGCATAATTTCTGATAGTGGGGGACTGCGTTCGCGCTCTCCCCTGTTTTTAAAACTGGTTAAAAAATTAGAACAAAAAGCAACAGGCTCTGAACTGGTTTGTTTGCCATGTTTAATTTTTTACTTTTTCTTCTAGCAAGCTTGAAACCGAGTTTGAGGCTCAGCCATTGCCAGCTGAGCTGTTTTTAGGAAACACTTGTAGGTGAAAGGGGGCTGCAAGTTCTAGTCATGTCCATATCCTGCTTGAGCAGTAGAGGGAGCCCTCTTGATATCCCCTCTGGTATGTTGTGCTGACTTAAAAGGGGATGGGCCAAAAATTATGCAAGGCCCCGCCTTGAGGCCTTGCTTGTGCTTACCCTCGGCCAGCTGCCTACAGCCTCGCAGGGCACATCTCAGCCAGACAGACTCCTTCATACTTACCTGGCAGGGGCAATACCATGATCAAGGAGGTGGTTTGCCCAAAGCGAGGCTCGGCCATTGCACTCGGGCTGTGCTGACCTTTGCGAATTCCCCAAATGCGGGAATCTCGACTGCATAATTTCTGATAGTGGGGGACTGCGTTCGCGCTCTCCCCTGTTTTTAAAACTGGTTAAAAAATTAGAACAAAAAGCAACAGGCTCTGAACTGGTTTGTTTGCCATGTTTAATTTTTTACTTTTTCTTCTAGCAAGCTTGAAACCGAGATTGAGGCTCAGCCATTGCCAAATGAGCTGATTTCAGGAAACACTTGTAGATGAAAGGGGGCTGCAAGTTCTAGTCATGTCCATATCCTGCTTAAGCAGTAGAGGGAGCCCTCTTGATATCCCCTCTGGTATGTTGTCCTCACTTGGAAGTGGATGGGCCAAAAATTATGCAAGGCCCCGCCTTGAGGCCTTGCTTGTGCTTACCCTCGGCCAGCTGCCTAAAGCCTCGCAGGGCACATCTCAGCCAGACAGACTCCTTCATACTTACCTGGCAGGAGCAATACCGTGATCAAGGAGGTGGTTTGCCCAAAGCGAGGCTCGGCCATTGCACTCGGGCTGTGCTGACCTTTGCGAATTCCCCAAATGTGGGAATCTCGACTGCATAATTTCTGATAGTGGGGGACTGCGTTCGCGCTCTCCCCTGTTTTTAAAACTGGTTAAAAAATTAGAACAAAAAGCAACAGGCTCTGAACTGGTTTGTTTGCCATGTTTAATTTTTTACTTTTTCTTCTAGCAAGCTTGAAACCGAGTTTGAGGCTCAGCCATTGCCAGCTGAGCTGTTTTCAGGAAACACTTGTAGGTGAAAGGGGGCTGCAAGTTCTAGTCATGTCCATATCCTGCTTGAGCAGTAGAGGGAGCCCTCTTGATATCCCCTCTGGTATGTTGTCCTCACTTGGAAGTGGATGGGCCAAAAATTATGCAAGGCCCCGCCTTGAGGCCTTGCTTGTGCTTACCCTCGGCCAGCTGCCTACAGCCTCGCAGGGCACATCTCAGCCAGACAGACTCCTTCATACTTACCTGGCAGGGGCAATACCATGATCAAGGAGGTGGTTTGCCCAAAGCGAGGCTCGGCCATTGCACTCGGGCTGTGCTGACCTTTGCGAATTCCCCAAATGCGGGAATCTCGACTGCATAATTTCTGATAGTGGGGGACTGCGTTCGCGCTCTCCCCTGTTTTTAAAACTGGTTAAAAAATTAGAACAAAAAGCAACAGGCTCTGAACTGGTTTGTTTGCCATGTTTAATTTTTTACTTTTTCTTCTAGCAAGCTTGAAACCGAGTTTGAGGCTCAGCCATTGCCAGCTGAGCTGATTTTAGGAAACACTTGTAGGATGAAAGGGGGCTGCAAGTTCTAGTCATGTCCATATCCTGCTTGAGCAGTAGAGGGAGCCCTCTTGATATCCCCTCTGGTATGTTGTGCCTGACTTGAAAGGGGATGGGCCAAAAATTATGCAAGGCCCCGCCTTGAGGCCTTGCTTGTGCTTAGCCCTCGGCCAGCTGCCTACAGCCTCGCAGGGCACATCTCAGCCAGACAGACTCCTTCATACTTACCTGGCAGGGGCAATACCATGATCAAGGAGGTGGTTTGCCCAAAGCGAGGCTCGGCCATTGCACTCGGGCTGTGCTGACCTTTGCGAATTCCCCAAATGCGGGAATCTCGACTGCATAATTTCTGATAGTGGGGGACTGCGTTCGCGCTCTCCCCTGTTTTTAAAACTGGTTAAAAAATTAGAACAAAAAGCAACAGGCTCTGAACTGGTTTGTTTGCCATGTTTAATTTTTTACTTTTTTGTTCGAGCAAGCTTGAAACCGAGCTTGAGGCTCAGCCATTGCCAAATGAGCTGATTTCAGGAAACACTTAGAGATGAAAGGGGGCTGCAAGTTCTAGTCATGTCCATATCCTGCTTGAGCAGTAGAGGGAGCCCTCTTGATATCCCCTCTGGTATGTTGTCCTCACTTGGAAGTGGATGGGCCAAAAATTATGCAAGGCCCCGCCTTGAGGCCTTGCTTGTGCTTACCCTCGGCCAGCTGCCTACAGCCTCGCAGGGCACATCTCAGCCAGACAGACTCCTTCATACTTACCTGGCAGGGGCAATACCATGATCAAGGAGGTGGTTTGCCCAAAGCGAGGCTCGGCCATTGCACTCGGGCTGTGCTGACCTTTGCGAATTCCCCAAATGCGGGAATCTCGACTGCATAATTTCTGATAGTGGGGGACTGCGTTCGCGCTCTCCCCTGTTTTTAAAACTGGTTAAAAAATTAGAACAAAAAGCAACAGGCTCTGAACTGGTTTGTTTGCCATGTTTAATTTTTTACTTTTTTTTTCTAGCAAGCTTGAAACCGAGTTTGAGGCTCAGCCATTGCCAGCTGAGCTGTTTTTAGGAAACACTTGTAGGTGAAAGGGGGCTGCAAGTTCTAGTCATGTCCATATCCTGCTTGAGCAGTAGAGGGAGCCCTCTTGATATCCCCTCTGGTATGTTGTCCTCACTTGGAAGTGGATGGGCCAAAAATTATGCAAGGCCCCGCCTTGAGGCCTTGCTTGTGCTTACCCTCGGCCAGCTGCCTACAGCCTCGCAGGGCACATCTCAGCCAGACAGACTCCTTCATACTTACCTGGCAGGGGCAATACCATGATCAAGGAGGTGGTTTGCCCAAAGCGAGGCTCGGCCATTGCACTCGGGCTGTGCTGACCTTTGCGAATTCCCCAAATGCGGGAATCTCGACTGCATAATTTCTGATAGTGGGGGACTGCGTTCGCGCTCTCCCCTGTTTTTAAAACTGGTTAAAAAATTAGAACAAAAAGCAACAGGCTCTGAACTGGTTTGTTTGCCATGTTTAATTTTTTACTTTTTTTTTCTAGCAAGCTTGAAACCGAGTTTGAGGCTCAGCCATTGCCAGCTGAGCTGTTTTTAGGAAACACTTGTAGGTGAAAGGGGGCTGCAAGTTCTAGTCATGTCCATATCCTGCTTGAGCAGTAGAGGGAGCCCTCTTGATATCCCCTCTGGTATGTTGTCCTCACTTGGAAGTGGATGGGCCAAAAATTATGCAAGGCCCCGCCTTGAGGCCTTGCTTGTGCTTACCCTCGGCCAGCTGCCTACAGCCTCGCAGGGCACATCTCAGCCAGACAGACTCCTTCATACTTACCTGGCAGGGGCAATACCATGATCAAGGAGGTGGTTTGCCCAAAGCGAGGCTCGGCCATTGCACTCGGGCTGTGCTGACCTTTGCGAATTCCCCAAATGCGGGAATCTCGACTGCATAATTTCTGATAGTGGGGGACTGCGTTCGCGCTCTCCCCTGTTTTTAAAACTGGTTAAAAAATTAGAACAAAAAGCAACAGGCTCTGAACTGGTTTGTTTGCCATGTTTAATTTTTTACTTTTTCTTCTAGCAAGCTTGAAACCGAGTTTGAGGCTCAGCCATTGCCAAATGAGCTGTTTTCAGGAAACACTTGTAGATGAAAGGGGGCTGCAAGTTCTAGTCATGTCCATATCCTGCTTGAGCAGTAGAGGGAGCCCTCTTGAAATCCCCTCTGGTATGTTGTCCTCACTTGGAAGTGGATGGGCCAAAAATTATGCAAGGCCCCGCCTTGAGGCCTTGCTTGTGCTTACCCTCGGCCAGCTGCCTACAGCCTCGCAGGGCACATCTCAGCCAGACAGACTCCTTCATACTTACCTGGCAGGGGCAATACCATGATCAAGGAGGTGGTTTGCCCAAAGCGAGGCTCGGCCATTGCACTCGGGCTGTGCTGACCTTTGCGAATTCCCCAAATGCGGGAATCTCGACTGCATAATTTCTGATAGTGGGGGACTGCGTTCGCGCTCTCCCCTGTTTTTAAAACTGGTTAAAAAATTAGAACAAAAAGCAACAGGCTCTGAACTGGTTTGTTTGCCATGTTTAATTTTTTACTTTTTTTTTCTAGCAAGCTTGAAACCGAGTTTGAGGCTCAGCCATTGCCAGCTGAGCTGTTTTTAGGAAACACTTGTAGGTGAAAGGGGGCTGCAAGTTCTAGTCATGTCCATATCCTGCTTGAGCAGTAGAGGGAGCCCTCTTGATATCCCCTCTGGTATGTTGTCCTCACTTGGAAGTGGATGGGCCAAAAATTATGCAAGGCCCCGCCTTGAGGCCTTGCTTGTGCTTACCCTCGGCCAGCTGCCTACAGCCTCGCAGGGCACATCTCAGCCAGACAGACTCCTTCATACTTACCTGGCAGGGGCAATACCATGATCAAGGAGGTGGTTTGCCCAAAGCGAGGCTCGGCCATTGCACTCGGGCTGTGCTGACCTTTGCGAATTCCCCAAATGCGGGAATCTCGACTGCATAATTTCTGATAGTGGGGGACTGCGTTCGCGCTCTCCCCTGTTTTTAAAACTGGTTAAAAAATTAGAACAAAAAGCAACAGGCTCTGAACTGGTTTGTTTGCCATGTTTAATTTTTTACTTTTTTTTTCTAGCAAGCTTGAAACCGAGTTTGAGGCTCAGCCATTGCCAGCTGAGCTGTTTTTAGGAAACACTTGTAGGTGAAAGGGGGCTGCAAGTTCTAGTCATGTCCATATCCTGCTTGAGCAGTAGAGGGAGCCCTCTTGATATCCCCTCTGGTATGTTGTCCTCACTTGGAAGTGGATGGGCCAAAAATTATGCAAGGCCCCGCCTTGAGGCCTTGCTTGTGCTTACCCTCGGCCAGCTGCCTACAGCCTCGCAGGGCACATCTCAGCCAGACAGACTCCTTCATACTTACCTGGCAGGGGCAATACCATGATCAAGGAGGTGGTTTGCCCAAAGCGAGGCTCGGCCATTGCACTCGGGCTGTGCTGACCTTTGCGAATTCCCCAAATGCGGGAATCTCGACTGCATAATTTCTGATAGTGGGGGACTGCGTTCGTGCTCTCCCCTGTTTTTAAAACTGATTAAAAAATTTGAACAAAAAGCAACAGGCTCTGAACTGGTTTGTTTGCCATGTTTAATTTTTTCTTCTAGCAAGCTTGAAACCGAGTTTGAGGCTCAGCCATTGCAAGCTGAGCTGTTTTCAGGAAACACTTGTAGGTGAAAGGGGGCTGCAAGTTCTAGTCATGTCCATATCCTGCTTGAGCAGTAGAGGGAGCCCTCTTGATATCCCCTCTGGTATGTTGTCCTCACTTGGAAGTGGATGGGCCAAAAATTATGCAAGGCCCCGCCTTGAGGCCTTGCTTGTGCTTACCCTCGGCCAGCTGCCTACAGCCTCGCAGGGCACATCTCAGCCAGACAGACTCCTTCATACTTACCTGGCAGGGGCAATACCATGATCAAGGAGGTGGTTTGCCCAAAGCGAGGCTCGGCCATTGCACTCGGGCTGTGCTGACCTTTGCGAATTCCCCAAATGCGGGAATCTCGACTGCATAATTTCTGATAGTGGGGGACTGCGTTCGCGCTCTCCCCTGTTTTTAAAACTGGTTAAAAAATTAGAACAAAAAGCAACAGGCTCTGAACTGGTTTGTTTGCCATGTTTAATTTTTTACTTTTTTTTTCTAGCAAGCTTGAAACCGAGTTTGAGGCTCAGCCATTGCCAGCTGAGCTGTTTTTAGGAAACACTTGTAGGTGAAAGGGGGCTGCAAGTTCTAGTCATGTCCATATCCTGCTTGAGCAGTAGAGGGAGCCCTCTTGATATCCCCTCTGGTATGTTGTCCTCACTTGGAAGTGGATGGGCCAAAAATTATGCAAGGCCCCGCCTTGAGGCCTTGCTTGTGCTTACCCTCGGCCAGCTGCCTACAGCCTCGCAGGGCACATCTCAGCCAGACAGACTCCTTCATACTTACCTGGCAGGGGCAATACCATGATCAAGGAGGTGGTTTGCCCAAAGCGAGGCTCGGCCATTGCACTCGGGCTGTGCTGACCTTTGCGAATTCCCCAAATGCGGGAATCTCGACTGCATAATTTCTGATAGTGGGGGACTGCGTTCGCGCTCTCCCCTGTTTTTAAAACTGGTTAAAAAATTAGAACAAAAAGCAACAGGCTCTGAACTGGTTTGTTTGCCATGTTTAATTTTTTACTTTTTCTTCTAGCAAGCTTGAAACCGAGTTTGAGGCTCAGCCATTGCAAGCTGAGCTGTTTTCAGGAAACACTTCTAAGTGAAAGGGGGCTGCAAGTTCTAGTCATGTCCATATCCTGCTTGAGCAGTAGAGGGAGCCCTCTTGAAATCCCCTCTGGTATGTTGTCCTCACTTGGAAGTGGATGGGCCAAAAATTATGCAAGGCCCCGCCTTGAGGCCTTGCTTGTGCTTACCCTCGGCCAGCTGCCTACAGCCTCGCAGGGCACATCTCAGCCAGACAGACTCCTTCATACTTACCTGGCAGGGGCAATACCATGATCAAGGAGGTGGTTTGCCCAAAGCGAGGCTCGGCCATTGCACTCGGGCTGTGCTGACCTTTGCGAATTCCCCAAATGCGGGAATCTCGACTGCATAATTTCTGATAGTGGGGGACTGCGTTCGCGCTCTCCCCTGTTTTTAAAACTGGTTAAAAAATTAGAACAAAAAGCAACAGGCTCTGAACTGGTTTGTTTGCCATGTTTAATTTTTTACTTTTTTTTTCTAGCAAGCTTGAAACCGAGTTTGAGGCTCAGCCATTGCCAGCTGAGCTGTTTTTAGGAAACACTTGTAGGTGAAAGGGGGCTGCAAGTTCTAGTCATGTCCATATCCTGCTTGAGCAGTAGAGGGAGCCCTCTTGATATCCCCTCTGGTATGTTGTCCTCACTTGGAAGTGGATGGGCCAAAAATTATGCAAGGCCCCGCCTTGAGGCCTTGCTTGTGCTTACCCTCGGCCAGCTGCCTACAGCCTCGCAGGGCACATCTCAGCCAGACAGACTCCTTCATACTTACCTGGCAGGGGCAATACCATGATCAAGGAGGTGGTTTGCCCAAAGCGAGGCTCGGCCATTGCACTCGGGCTGTGCTGACCTTTGCGAATTCCCCAAATGCGGGAATCTCGACTGCATAATTTCTGATAGTGGGGGACTGCGTTCGCGCTCTCCCCTGTTTTTAAAACTGGTTAAAAAATTAGAACAAAAAGCAACAGGCTCTGAACTGGTTTGTTTGCCATGTTTAATTTTTTACTTTTTTTTTCTAGCAAGCTTGAAACCGAGTTTGAGGCTCAGCCATTGCCAGCTGAGCTGTTTTAGGAAACACTTGTAGGTGAAAGGGGGCTGCAAGTTCTAGTCATGTCCATATCCTGCTTGAGCAGTAGAGGGAGCCCTCTTGATATCCCCTCTGGTATGTTGTCCTCACTTGGAAAGGGGATGGGCCAAAAATTATGCAAGGCCCCGCCTTGAGGCCTTGCTTGTGCTTACCCTCGGCCAGCTGCCTACAGCCTCGCAGGGCACATCTCAGCCAGACAGACTCCTTCATACTTACCTGGCAGGGGCAATACCATGATCAAGGAGGTGGTTTGCCCAAAGCGAGGCTCGGCCATTGCACTCGGGCTGTGCTGACCTTTGCGAATTCCCCAAATGCGGGAATCTCGACTGCATAATTTCTGATAGTGGGGGACTGCGTTCGCGCTCTCCCCTGTTTTTAAAACTGGTTAAAAAATTAGAACAAAAAGCAACAGGCTCTGAACTGGTTTGTTTGCCATGTTTAATTTTTTACTTTTTTTTTCTAGCAAGCTTGAAACCGAGTTTGAGGCTCAGCCATTGCCAAATGAGCTGATTTCAGGAAACACTTGTAGGTGAAAGGGGGCTGCAAGTTCTAGTCATGTCCATATCCTGCTTGAGCAGTAGAGGGAGCCCTCTTGAAATCCCCTCTGGTATGTTGTCCTCACTTGGAAGTGGATGGGCCAAAAATTATGCAAGGCCCCGCCTTGAGGCCTTGCTTGTGCTTACCCTCGGCCAGCTGCCTACAGCCTCGCAGGGCACATCTCAGCCAGACAGACTCCTTCATACTTACCTGGCAGGGGCAATACCATGATCAAGGAGGTGGTTTGCCCAAAGCGAGGCTCGGCCATTGCACTCGGGCTGTGCTGACCTTTGCGAATTCCCCAAATGCGGGAATCTCGACTGCATAATTTCTGATAGTGGGGGACTGCGTTCGCGCTCTCCCCTGTTTTTAAAACTGGTTAAAAAATTAGAACAAAAAGCAACAGGCTCTGAACTGGTTTGTTTGCCATGTTTAATTTTTTACTTTTTCTTCTAGCAAGCTTGAAACCGAGTTTGAGGCTCAGCCATTGCCAGCTGAGCTGTTTTCAGGAAACACTTGTAGGTGAAAGGGGGCTGCAAGTTCTAGTCATGTCCATATCCTGCTTGAGCAGTAGAGGGAGCCCTCTTGATATCCCCTCTGGTATGTTGTCCTCACTTGGAAGTGGATGGGCCAAAAATTATGCAAGGCCCCGCCTTGAGGCCTTGCTTGTGCTTACCCTCGGCCAGCTGCCTACAGCCTCGCAGGGCACATCTCAGCCAGACAGACTCCTTCATACTTACCTGGCAGGGGCAATACCATGATCAAGGAGGTGGTTTGCCCAAAGCGAGGCTCGGCCATTGCACTCGGGCTGTGCTGACCTTTGCGAATTCCCCAAATGCGGGAATCTCGACTGCATAATTTCTGATAGTGGGGGACTGCGTTCGCGCTCTCCCCTGTTTTTAAAACTGGTTAAAAAATTAGAACAAAAAGCAACAGGCTCTGAACTGGTTTGTTTGCCATGTTTAATTTTTTACTTT
The DNA here is from genome assembly GCF_022655615.1 of Tachysurus fulvidraco. NCBI lineage: Eukaryota > Metazoa > Chordata > Actinopteri > Siluriformes > Bagridae > Tachysurus > Tachysurus fulvidraco. Next base: position 4,777,469 of record NC_062520.1, on the reverse strand, counting down.
TTTTTTCTAGCAAGCTTGAAACCGAGTTTGAGGCTCAGCCATTGCCAGCTGAGCTGTTTTTAGGAAACACTTGTAGGTGAAAGGGGGCTGCAAGTTCTAGTCATGTCCATATCCTGCTTGAGCAGTAGAGGGAGCCCTCTTGATATCCCCTCTGGTATGTTGTGCTGACTTAAAAGGGGATGGGCCAAAAATTATGCAAGGCCCCGCCTTGAGGCCTTGCTTGTGCTTACCCTCGGCCAGCTGCCTACAGCCTCGCAGGGCACATCTCAGCCAGACAGACTCCTTCATACTTACCTGGCAGGGGCAATACCATGATCAAGGAGGTGGTTTGCCCAAAGCGAGGCTCGGCCATTGCACTCGGGCTGTGCTGACCTTTGCGAATTCCCCAAATGTGGGAATCTCGACTGCATAATTTCTGATAGTGGGGGACTGCGTTCGCGCTCTCCCCTGTTTTTAAAACTGGTTAAAAAATTAGAACAAAAAGCAACAGGCTCTGAACTGGTTTGTTTGCCATGTTTAATTTTTTGCTTTTTTTTTCTAGCAAGCTTGAAACCGAGATTGAGGCTCAGCCATTGCCAAATGAGCTGATTTCAGGAAACACTTGTAGATGAAAGGGGGCTGCAAGTTCTAGTCATGTCCATATCCTGCTTGAGCAGTAGAGGGAGCCCTCTTGAAATCCCCTCTGGTATGTTGTCCTCACTTGGAAGTGGATGGGCCAAAAATTATGCAAGGCCCCGCCTTGAGGCCTTGCTTGTGCTTACCCTCGGCCAGCTGCCTACAGCCTCGCAGGGCACATCTCAGCCAGACAGACTCCTTCATACTTACCTGGCAGGGGCAATACCATGATCAAGGAGGTGGTTTGCCCAAAGCGAGGCTCGGCCATTGCACTCGGGCTGTGCTGACCTTTGCGAATTCCCCAAATGCGGGAATCTCGACTGCATAATTTCTGATAGTGGGGGACTGCGTTCGCGCTCTCCCCTGTTTTTAAAACTGGTTAAAAAATTAGAACAAAAAGCAACAGGCTCTGAACTGGTTTGTTTGCCATGTTTAATTTTTTACTTTTTTTTTCTAGCAAGCTTGAAACCGAGTTTGAGGCTCAGCCATTGCCAGCTGAGCTGTTTTTAGGAAACACTTGTAGGTGAAAGGGGGCTGCAAGTTCTAGTCATGTCCATATCCTGCTTGAGCAGTAGAGGGAGCCCTCTTGATATCCCCTCTGGTATGTTGTCCTCACTTGGAAGTGGATGGGCCAAAAATTATGCAAGGCCCCGCCTTGAGGCCTTGCTTGTGCTTACCCTCGGCCAGCTGCCTACAGCCTCGCAGGGCACATCTCAGCCAGACAGACTCCTTCATACTTACCTGGCAGGGGCAATACCATGATCAAGGAGGTGGTTTGCCCAAAGCGAGGCTCGGCCATTGCACTCGGGCTGTGCTGACCTTTGCGAATTCCCCAAATGCGGGAATCTCGACTGCATAATTTCTGATAGTGGGGGACTGCGTTCGCGCTCTCCCCTGTTTTTAAAACTGGTTAAAAAATTAGAACAAAAAGCAACAGGCTCTGAACTGGTTTGTTTGCCATGTTTAATTTTTTACTTTTTTTTTCTAGCAAGCTTGAAACCGAGTTTGAGGCTCAGCCATTGCCAGCTGAGCTGTTTTAGGAAACACTTGTAGGTGAAAGGGGGCTGCAAGTTCTAGTCATGTCCATATCCTGCTTGAGCAGTAGAGGGAGCCCTCTTGATATCCCCTCTGGTATGTTGTGCCTGACTTAAAAGGGGATGGGCCAAAAATTATGCAAGGCCCCGCCTTGAGGCCTTGCTTGTGCTTACCCTCGGCCAGCTGCCTACAGCCTCGCAGGGCACATCTCAGCCAGACAGACTCCTTCATACTTACCTGGCAGGGGCAATACCATGATCAAGGAGGTGGTTTGCCCAAAGCGAGGCTCGGCCATTGCACTCGGGCTGTGCTGACCTTTGCGAATTCCCCAAATGCGGGAATCTCGACTGCATAATTTCTGATAGTGGGGGACTGCGTTCGCGCTCTCCCCTGTTTTTAAAACTGGTTAAAAAATTAGAACAAAAAGCAACAGGCTCTGAACTGGTTTGTTTGCCATGTTTAATTTTTTACTTTTTCTTCTAGCAAGCTTGAAACCGAGTTTGAGGCTCAGCCATTGCCAGCTGAGCTGTTTTCAGGAAACACTTGTAGGTGAAAGGGGGCTGCAAGTTCTAGTCATGTCCATATCCTGCTTGAGCAGTAGAGGGAGCCCTCTTGATATCCCCTCTGGTATGTTGTCCTCACTTGGAAGTGGATGGGCCAAAAATTATGCAAGGCCCCGCCTTGAGGCCTTGCTTGTGCTTACCCTCGGCCAGCTGCCTACAGCCTCGCAGGGCACATCTCAGCCAGACAGACTCCTTCATACTTACCTGGCAGGGGCAATACCATGATCAAGGAGGTGGTTTGCCCAAAGCGAGGCTCGGCCATTGCACTCGGGCTGTGCTGACCTTTGCGAATTCCCCAAATGCGGGAATCTCGACTGCATAATTTCTGATAGTGGGGGACTGCGTTCGCGCTCTCCCCTGTTTTTAAAACTGGTTAAAAAATTAGAACAAAAAGCAACAGGCTCTGAACTGGTTTGTTTGCCATGTTTAATTTTTTACTTTTTTTTTCTAGCAAGCTTGAAACCGAGTTTGAGGCTCAGCCATTGCCAGCTGAGCTGTTTTAGGAAACACTTGTAGGTGAAAGGGGGCTGCAAGTTCTAGTCATGTCCATATCCTGCTTGAGCAGTAGAGGGAGCCCTCTTGAAATCCCCTCTGGTATGTTGTCCTCACTTGAAAGTGGATGGGCCAAAAATTATGCAAGGCCCCGCCTTGAGGCCTTGCTTGTGCTTACCCTCGGCCAGCTGCCTACAGCCTCGCAGGGCACATCTCAGCCAGACAGACTCCTTCATACTTACCTGGCAGGGGCAATACCATGATCAAGGAGGTGGTTTGCCCAAAGCGAGGCTCGGCCATTGCACTCGGGCTGTGCTGACCTTTGCGAATTCCCCAAATGCGGGAATCTCGACTGCATAATTTCTGATAGTGGGGGACTGCGTTCGCGCTCTCCCCTGTTTTTAAAACTGGTTAAAAAATTAGAACAAAAAGCAACAGGCTCTGAACTGGTTTGTTTGCCATGTTTAATTTTTTACTTTTTTTTCTAGCAAGTTTGAAACCGAGTTTGAGGCTCAGCTATTGCCAAATGAGCTGTTTTCAGGAAACACTTGTAGATGAAAGGGGGCTGCAAGTTCTAGTCATGTCCATATCCTGCTTGAGCAGTAGAGGGAGCCCTCTTGATATCCCCTCTGGTATGTTGTGCTGACTTGGAAGTGGATGGGCCAAAAAATATGCAAGGCCCCGCCTTGAGGCCTTGCTTGTGCTTACCCTCGGCCAGCTGCCTACAGCCTCGCAGGGCACATCTCAGCCAGACAGACTCCTTCATACTTACCTGGCAGGGGCAATACCATGATCAAGGAGGTGGTTTGCCCAAAGCGAGGCTCGGCCATTGCACTCGGGCTGTGCTGACCTTTGCGAATTCCCCAAATGCGGGAATCTCGACTGCATAATTTCTGATAGTGGGGGACTGCGTTCGCGCTCTCCCCTGTTTTTAAAACTGGTTAAAAAATTAGAACAAAAAGCAACAGGCTCTGAACTGGTTTGTTTGCCATGTTTAATTTTTTACTTTTTTTTTCTAGCAAGCTTGAAACCGAGTTTGAGGCTCAGCCATTGCCAGCTGAGCTGTTTTTAGGAAACACTTGTAGGTGAAAGGGGGCTGCAAGTTCTAGTCATGTCCATATCCTGCTTGAGCAGTAGAGGGAGCCCTCTTGAAATCCCCTCTGGTATGTTGTCCTCACTTAAAAGGGGATGGGCCAAAAATTATGCAAGGCCCCGCCTTGAGGCCTTGCTTGTGCTTACCCTCGGCCAGCTGCCTACAGCCTCGCAGGGCACATCTCAGCCAGACAGACTCCTTCATACTTACCTGGCAGGGGCAATACCATGATCAAGGAGGTGGTTTGCCCAAAGCGAGGCTCGGCCATTGCACTCGGGCTGTGCTGACCTTTGCGAATTCCCCAAATGCGGGAATCTCGACTGCATAATTTCTGATAGTGGGGGACTGCGTTCGCGCTCTCCCCTGTTTTTAAAACTGGTTAAAAAATTAGAACAAAAAGCAACAGGCTCTGAACTGGTTTGTTTGCCATGTTTAATTTTTTACTTTTTTTTCTAGCAAGCTTGAAACCGAGTTTGAGGCTCAGCCATTGCCAGCTGAGCTGTTTTTAGGAAACACTTGTAGGTGAAAGGGGGCTGCAAGTTCTAGTCATGTCCATATCCTGCTTGAGCAGTAGAGGGAGCCCTCTTGATATCCCCTCTGGTATGTTGTCCTCACTTGGAAGTGGATGGGCCAAAAATTATGCAAGGCCCCGCCTTGAGGCCTTGCTTGTGCTTACCCTCGGCCAGCTGCCTACAGCCTCGCAGGGCACATCTCAGCCAGACAGACTCCTTCATACTTACCTGGCAGGGGCAATACCATGATCAAGGAGGTGGTTTGCCCAAAGCGAGGCTCGGCCATTGCACTCGGGCTGTGCTGACCTTTGCGAATTCCCCAAATGCGGGAATCTCGACTGCATAATTTCTGATAGTGGGGGACTGCGTTCGCGCTCTCCCCTGTTTTTAAAACTGGTTAAAAAATTAGAACAAAAAGCAACAGGCTCTGAACTGGTTTGTTTGCCATGTTTAATTTTTTACTTTTTTTTTCTAGCAAGCTTGAAACCGAGTTTGAGGCTCAGCCATTGCCAGCTGAGCTGTTTTTAGGAAACACTTGTAGGTGAAAGGGGGCTGCAAGTTCTAGTCATGTCCATATCCTGCTTGAGCAGTAGAGGGAGCCCTCTTGATATCCCCTCTGGTATGTTGTGCTGACTTAAAGGGGATGGGCCAAAAATTATGCAAGGCCCCGCCTTGAGGCCTTGCTTGTGCTTACCCTCGGCCAGCTGCCTACAGCCTCGCAGGGCACATCTCAGCCAGACAGACTCCTTCATACTTACCTGGCAGGGGCAATACCATGATCAAGGAGGTGGTTTGCCCAAAGCGAGGCTCGGCCATTGCACTCGGGCTGTGCTGACCTTTGCGAATTCCCCAAATGTGGGAATCTCGACTGCATAATTTCTGATAGTGGGGGACTGCGTTCGCGCTCTCCCCTGTTTTTAAAACTGGTTAAAAAATTAGAACAAAAAGCAACAGGCTCTGAACTGGTTTGTTTGCCATGTTTAATTTTTTACTTTTTTTTTCTAGCAAGCTTGAAACCGAGTTTGAGGCTCAGCCATTGCCAGCTGAGCTGTTTTTAGGAAACACTTGTAGGTGAAAGGGGGCTGCAAGTTCTAGTCATGTCCATATCCTGCTTGAGCAGTAGAGGGAGCCCTCTTGATATCCCCTCTGGTATGTTGTCCTCACTTGGAAGTGGATGGGCCAAAAATTATGCAAGGCCCCGCCTTGAGGCCTTGCTTGTGCTTACCCTCGGCCAGCTGCCTACAGCCTCGCAGGGCACATCTCAGCCAGACAGACTCCTTCATACTTACCTGGCAGGGGCAATACCATGATCAAGGAGGTGGTTTGCCCAAAGCGAGGCTCGGCCATTGCACTCGGGCTGTGCTGACCTTTGCGAATTCCCCAAATGCGGGAATCTCGACTGCATAATTTCTGATAGTGGGGGACTGCGTTCGCGCTCTCCCCTGTTTTTAAAACTGGTTAAAAAATTAGAACAAAAAGCAACAGGCTCTGAACTGGTTTGTTTGCCATGTTTAATTTTTTACTTTTTTTTTCTAGCAAGCTTGAAACCGAGTTTGAGGCTCAGCCATTGCCAGCTGAGCTGTTTTAGGAAACACTTGTAGGTGAAAGGGGGCTGCAAGTTCTAGTCATGTCCATATCCTGCTTGAGCAGTAGAGGGAGCCCTCTTGATATCCCCTCTGGTATGTTGTCCTCACTTGAAGTGGATGGGCCAAAAATTATGCAAGGCCCCGCCTTGAGGCCTTGCTTGTGCTTACCCTCGGCCAGCTGCCTACAGCCTCGCAGGGCACATCTCAGCCAGACAGACTCCTTCATACTTACCTGGCAGGGGCAATACCATGATCAAGGAGGTGGTTTGCCCAAAGCGAGGCTCGGCCATTGCACTCGGGCTGTGCTGACCTTTGCGAATTCCCCAAATGCGGGAATCTCGACTGCATAATTTCTGATAGTGGGGGACTGCGTTCGCGCTCTCCCCTGTTTTTAAAACTGGTTAAAAAATTAGAACAAAAAGCAACAGGCTCTGAACTGGTTTGTTTGCCATGTTTAATTTTTTACTTTTTTTTTCTAGCAAGCTTGAAACCGAGTTTGAGGCTCAGCCATTGCCAGCTGAGCTGTTTTTAGGAAACACTTGTAGGTGAAAGGGGGCTGCAAGTTCTAGTCATGTCCATATCCTGCTTGAGCAGTAGAGGGAGCCCTCTTGATATCCCCTCTGGTATGTTGTCCTCACTTGGAAGTGGATGGGCCAAAAATTATGCAAGGCCCCGCCTTGAGGCCTTGCTTGTGCTTACCCTCGGCCAGCTGCCTACAGCCTCGCAGGGCACATCTCAGCCAGACAGACTCCTTCATACTTACCTGGCAGGGGCAATACCATGATCAAGGAGGTGGTTTGCCCAAAGCGAGGCTCGGCCATTGCACTCGGGCTGTGCTGACCTTTGCGAATTCCCCAAATGCGGGAATCTCGACTGCATAATTTCTGATAGTGGGGGACTGCGTTCGCGCTCTCCCCTGTTTTTAAAACTGGTTAAAAAATTAGAACAAAAAGCAACAGGCTCTGAACTGGTTTGTTTGCCATGTTTAATTTTTTACTTTTTTTTTCTAGCAAGCTTGAAACCGAGTTTGAGGCTCAGCCATTGCCAGCTGAGCTGTTTTAGGAAACACTTGTAGGTGAAAGGGGGCTGCAAGTTCTAGTCATGTCCATATCCTGCTTGAGCAGTAGAGGGAGCCCTCTTGATATCCCCTCTGGTATGTTGTCCTCACTTGGAAAGTGGATGGGCCAAAAATTATGCAAGGCCCCGCCTTGAGGCCTTGCTTGTGCTTACCCTCGGCCAGCTGCCTACAGCCTCGCAGGGCACATCTCAGCCAGACAGACTCCTTCATACTTACCTGGCAGGGGCAATACCATGATCAAGGAGGTGGTTTGCCCAAAGCGAGGCTCGGCCATTGCACTCGGGCTGTGCTGACCTTTGCGAATTCCCCAAATGTGGGAATCTCGACTGCATAATTTCTGATAGTGGGGGACTGCGTTCGCGCTCTCCCCTGTTTTTAAAACTGGTTAAAAAATTAGAACAAAAAGCAACAGGCTCTGAACTGGTTTGTTTGCCATGTTTAATTTTTTACTTTTTTTTCTAGCAAGCTTGAAACCGAGTTTGAGGCTCAGCCATTGCAAGCTGAGCTGTTTTCAGGAAACACTTGTAGGTGAAAGGGGGCTGCAAGTTCTAGTCATGTCCATATCCTGCTTGAGCAGTAGAGGGAGCCCTCTTGATATCCCCTCTGGTATGTTGTCCTCACTTGGAAGTGGATGGGCCAAAAATTATGCAAGGCCCCGCCTTGAGGCCTTGCTTGTGCTTACCCTCGGCCAGCTGCCTACAGCCTCGCAGGGCACATCTCAGCCAGACAGACTCCTTCATACTTACCTGGCAGGGGCAATACCATGATCAAGGAGGTGGTTTGCCCAAAGCGAGGCTCGGCCATTGCACTCGGGCTGTGCTGACCTTTGCGAATTCCCCAAATGCGGGAATCTCGACTGCATAATTTCTGATAGTGGGGGACTGCGTTCGCGCTCTCCCCTGTTTTTAAAACTGGTTAAAAAATTAGAACAAAAAGCAACAGGCTCTGAACTGGTTTGTTTGCCATGTTTAATTTTTTACTTTTTTTTTTTCTAGCCAGCTTGAAACCGAGTTTGAGGCTCAGCCATTGCCAGCTGAGCTGTTTTTCAGGAAACACTTGTAGGTGAAAGGGGGCTGCAAGTTCTAGTCATGTCCATATCCTGCTTGAGCAGTAGAGGGAGCCCTCTTGATATCCCCTCTGGTATGTTGTCCTCACTTGGAAGTGGATGGGCCAAAAATTATGCAAGGCCCCGCCTTGAGGCCTTGCTTGTGCTTACCCTCGGCCAGCTGCCTACAGCCTCGCAGGGCACATCTCAGCCAGACAGACTCCTTCATACTTACCTGGCAGGGGCAATACCATGATCAAGGAGGTGGTTTGCCCAAAGCGAGGCTCGGCCATTGCACTCGGGCTGTGCTGACCTTTGCGAATTCCCCAAATGCGGGAATCTCGACTGCATAATTTCTGATAGTGGGGGACTGCGTTCGCGCTCTCCCCTGTTTTTAAAACTGGTTAAAAAATTAGAACAAAAAGCAACAGGCTCTGAACTGGTTTGTTTGCCATGTTTAATTTTTTACTTTTTTTTTCTAGCAAGCTTGAAACCGAGTTTGAGGCTCAGCCATTGCCAGCTGAGCTGTTTTTAGGAAACACTTGTAGGTGAAAGGGGGCTGCAAGTTCTAGTCATGTCCATATCCTGCTTGAGCAGTAGAGGGAGCCCTCTTGATATCCCCTCTGGTATGTTGTGCTGACTTGGAAGTGGATGGGCCAAAAATTATGCAAGGCCCCGCCTTGAGGCCTTGCTTGTGCTTACCCTCGGCCAGCTGCCTACAGCCTCGCAGGGCACATCTCAGCCAGACAGACTCCTTCATACTTACCTGGCAGGGGCAATACCATGATCAAGGAGGTGGTTTGCCCAAAGCGAGGCTCGGCCATTGCACTCGGGCTGTGCTGACCTTTGCGAATTCCCCAAATGTGGGAATCTCGACTGCATAATTTCTGATAGTGGGGGACTGCGTTCGCGCTCTCCCCTGTTTTTAAAACTGGTTAAAAAATTAGAACAAAAAGCAACAAGCTCTGAACTGGTTTATTTGCCATGTTTAATTTTTTACTTTTTCTTCTAGCAAGCTTGAAACCGAGTTTGAGGCTCAGCCATTGCCAAATGAGCTGTTTTTAGGAAACACTTGTAGGTGAAAGGGGGCTGCAAGTTCTAGTCATGTCCATATCCTGCTTGAGCAGTAGAGGGAGCCCTCTTGATATCCCCTCTGGTATGTTGTCCTCACTTGGAAGTGGATGGGCCAAAAATTATGCAAGGCCCCGCCTTGAGGCCTTGCTTGTGCTTACCCTCGGCCAGCTGCCTACAGCCTCGCAGGGCACATCTCAGCCAGACAGACTCCTTCATACTTACCTGGCAGGGGCAATACCATGATCAAGGAGGTGGTTTGCCCAAAGCGAGGCTCGGCCATTGCACTCGGGCTGTGCTGACCTTTGCGAATTCCCCAAATGCGGGAATCTCGACTGCATAATTTCTGATAGTGGGGGACTGCGTTCGCGCTCTCCCCTGTTTTTAAAACTGGTTAAAAAATTAGAACAAAAAGCAACAGGCTCTGAACTGGTTTGTTTGCCATGTTTAATTTTTTACTTTTTTTTTCTAGCAAGCTTGAAACCGAGTTTGAGGCTCAGCCATTGCCAGCTGAGCTGTTTTAGGAAACACTTGTAGGTGAAAGGGGGCTGCAAGTTCTAGTCATGTCCATATCCTGCTTGAGCAGTAGAGGGAGCCCTCTTGATATCCCCTCTGGTATGTTGTCCTCACTTGGAAGTGGATGGGCCAAAAATTATGCAAGGCCCCGCCTTGAGGCCTTGCTTGTGCTTACCCTCGGCCAGCTGCCTACAGCCTCGCAGGGCACATCTCAGCCAGACAGACTCCTTCATACTTACCTGGCAGGGGCAATACCATGATCAAGGAGGTGGTTTGCCCAAAGCGAGGCTCGGCCATTGCACTCGGGCTGTGCTGACCTTTGCGAATTCCCCAAATGTGGGAATCTCGACTGCATAATTTCTGATAGTGGGGGACTGCGTTCGCGCTCTCCCCTGTTTTTAAAACTGGTTAAAAAATTAGAACAAAAAGCAACAGGCTCTGAACTGGTTTGTTTGCCATGTTTAATTTTTTACTTTTTTTTTCTAGCAAGCTTGAAACCGAGTTTGAGGCTCAGCCATTGCCAGCTGAGCTGTTTTTAGGAAACACTTGTAGGTGAAAGGGGGCTGCAAGTTCTAGTCATGTCCATATCCTGCTTGAGCAGTAGAGGGAGCCCTCTTGATATCCCCTCTGGTATGTTGTGCTCACTTGGAAAGTGGATGGGCCAAAAATTATGCAAGGCCCCGCCTTGAGGCCTTGCTTGTGCTTACCCTCGGCCAGCTGCCTACAGCCTCGCAGGGCACATCTCAGCCAGACAGACTCCTTCATACTTACCTGGCAGGGGCAATACCATGATCAAGGAGGTGGTTTGCCCAAAGCGAGGCTCGGCCATTGCACTCGGGCTGTGCTGACCTTTGCGAATTCCCCAAATGCGGGAATCTCGACTGCATAATTTCTGATAGTGGGGGACTGCGTTCGCGCTCTCCCCTGTTTTTAAAACTGGTTAAAAAATTAGAACAAAAAGCAACAGGCTCTGAACTGGTTTGTTTGCCATGTTTAATTTTTTACTTTTTTTTTCTAGCAAGCTTGAAACCGAGTTTGAGGCTCAGCCATTGCCAGCTGAGCTGTTTTTAGGAAACACTTGTAGGTGAAAGGGGGCTGCAAGTTCTAGTCATGTCCATATCCTGCTTGAGCAGTAGAGGGAGCCCTCTTGATATCCCCTCTGGTATGTTGTCCTCACTTGGAAGTGGATGGGCCAAAAATTATGCAAGGCCCCGCCTTGAGGCCTTGCTTGTGATTAGCCTCGGCCAGCTGCCTACAGCCTCGCAGGGCACATCTCAGCCAGACAGACTCCTTCATACTTACCTGGCAGGGGCAATACCATGATCAAGGAGGTGGTTTGCCCAAAGCGAGGCTCGGCCATTGCACTCGGGCTGTGCTGACCTTTGCGAATTCCCCAAATGCGGGAATCTCGACTGCATAATTTCTGATAGTGGGGGACTGCGTTCGCGCTCTCCCCTGTTTTTAAAACTGGTTAAAAAATTAGAACAAAAAGCAACAGGCTCTGAACTGGTTTGTTTGCCATGTTTAATTTTTTACTTTTTTTTTCTAGCAAGCTTGAAACCGAGTTTGAGGCTCAGCCATTGCCAGCTGAGCTGTTTTTAGGAAACACTTGTAGGTGAAAGGGGGCTGCAAGTTCTAGTCATGTCCATATCCTGCTTGAGCAGTAGAGGGAGCCCTCTTGAAATCCCCTCTGGTATGTTGTCCTCACTTGAAAGTGGATGGGCCAAAAATTATGCAAGGCCCCGCCTTGAGGCCTTGCTTGTGCTTACCCTCGGCCAGCTGCCTACAGCCTCGCAGGGCACATCTCAGCCAGACAGACTCCTTCATACTTACCTGGCAGGGGCAATACCATGATCAAGGAGGTGGTTTGCCCAAAGCGAGGCTCGGCCATTGCACTCGGGCTGTGCTGACCTTTGCGAATTCCCCAAATGCGGGAATCTCGACTGCATAATTTCTGATAGTGGGGGACTGCGTTCGCGCTCTCCCCTGTTTTTAAAACTGGTTAAAATATTAGAACAAAAAGCAACAGGCTCTGAACTGGTTTGTTTGCCATGTTTAATTTTTTACTTTTTTTTTTCTAGCAAGTTTGAAACCGAGTTTGAGGCTCAGCCATTGCCAGCTGAGCTGTTTTTAGGAAACACTTGTAGGTGAAAGGGGGCTGCAAGTTCTAGTCATGTCCATATCCTGCTTGAGCAGTAGAGGGAGCCCTCTTGAAATCCCCTCTGGTATGTTGTCCTCACTTAAAAGGGGATGGGCCAAAAATTATGCAAGGCCCCGCCTTGAGGCCTTGCTTGTGATTAGCCTCGGCCAGCTGCCTACAGCCTCGCAGGGCACATCTCAGCCAGACAGACTCCTTCATACTTACCTGGCAGGGGCAATACCATGATCAAGGAGGTGGTTTGCCCAAAGCGAGGCTCGGCCATTGCACTCGGGCTGTGCTGACCTTTGCGAATTCCCCAAATGCGGGAATCTCGACTGCATAATTTCTGATAGTGGGGGACTGCGTTCGCGCTCTCCCCTGTTTTTAAAACTGGTTAAAAAATTAGAACAAAAAGCAACAGGCTCTGAACTGGTTTGTTTGCCATGTTTAATTTTTTACTTTTTTTTTCTAGCAAGCTTGAAACCGAGTTTGAGGCTCAGCCATTGCCAGCTGAGCTGTTTTTAGGAAACACTTGTAGGTGAAAGGGGGCTGCAAGTTCTAGTCATGTCCATATCCTGCTTGAGCAGTAGAGGGAGCCCTCTTGATATCCCCTCTGGTATGTTGTGCTCGACTTGGAAGTGGATGGGCCAAAAATTATGCAAGGCCCCGCCTTGAGGCCTTGCTTGTGCTTACCCTCGGCCAGCTGCCTACAGCCTCGCAGGGCACATCTCAGCCAGACAGACTCCTTCATACTTACCTGGCAGGGGCAATACCATGATCAAGGAGGTGGTTTGCCCAAAGCGAGGCTCGGCCATTGCACTCGGGCTGTGCTGACCTTTGCGAATTCCCCAAATGTGGGAATCTCGACTGCATAATTTCTGATAGTGGGGGACTGCGTTCGCGCTCTCCCCTGTTTTTAAAACTGGTTAAAAAATTAGAACAAAAAGCAACAGGCTCTGAACTGGTTTGTTTGCCATGTTTAATTTTTTACTTTTTTTTTTTCTAGCCAGCTTGAAACCGAGTTTGAGGCTCAGCCATTGCCAGCTGAGCTGTTTTTAGGAAACACTTGTAGGTGAAAGGGGGCTGCAAGTTCTAGTCATGTCCATATCCTGCTTGAGCAGTAGAGGGAGCCCTCTTGATATCCCCTCTGGTATGTTGTGCTGACTTAAAAGGGGATGGGCCAAAAATTATGCAAGGCCCCGCCTTGAGGCCTTGCTTGTGCTTACCCTCGGCCAGCTGCCTACAGCCTCGCAGGGCACATCTCAGCCAGACAGACTCCTTCATACTTACCTGGCAGGGGCAATACCATGATCAAGGAGGTGGTTTGCCCAAAGCGAGGCTCGGCCATTGCACTCGGGCTGTGCTGACCTTTGCGAATTCCCCAAATGTGGGAATCTCGACTGCATAATTTCTGATAGTGGGGGACTGCGTTCGCGCTCTCCCCTGTTTTTAAAACTGGTTAAGAAATTAGAACAAAAAGCAACAGGCTCTGAACTGGTTTGTTTGCCATGTTTAATTTTTTGCTTTTTTTTTCTAGCAAGCTTGAAACCGAGATTGAGGCTCAGCCATTGCCAGCTGAGCTGTTTTTAGGAAACACTTGTAGGTGAAAGGGGGCTGCAAGTTCTAGTCATGTCCATATCCTGCTTGAGCAGTAGAGGGAGCCCTCTTGATATCCCCTCTGGTATGTTGTCCTCACTTGGAAGTGGATGGGCCAAAAATTATGCAAGGCCCCGCCTTGAGGCCTTGCTTGTGCTTACCCTCGGCCAGCTGCCTACAGCCTCGCAGGGCACATCTCAGCCAGACAGACTCCTTCATACTTACCTGGCAGGGGCAATACCATGATCAAGGAGGTGGTTTGCCCAAAGCGAGGCTCGGCCATTGCACTCGGGCTGTGCTGACCTTTGCGAATTCCCCAAATGCGGGAATCTCGACTGCATAATTTCTGATAGTGGGGGACTGCGTTCGCGCTCTCCCCTGTTTTTAAAACTGGTTAAAAAATTAGAACAAAAAGCAACAGGCTCTGAACTGGTTTGTTTGCCATGTTTAATTTTTTACTTTTTTTTTCTAGCAAGCTTGAAACCGAGTTTGAGGCTCAGCCATTGCCAAATGAGCTGATTTCAGGAAACACTTGTAGGTGAAAGGGGGCTGCAAGTTCTAGTCATGTCCATATCCTGCTTGAGCAGTAGAGGGAGCCCTCTTGATATCCCCTCTGGTATGTTGTCCTCACTTGGAAGTGGATGGGCCAAAAATTATGCAAGGCCCCGCCTTGAGGCCTTGCTTGTGCTTACCCTCGGCCAGCTGCCTACAGCCTCGCAGGGCACATCTCAGCCAGACAGACTCCTTCATACTTACCTGGCAGGGGCAATACCATGATCAAGGAGGTGGTTTGCCCAAAGCGAGGCTCGGCCATTGCACTCGGGCTGTGCTGACCTTTGCGAATTCCCCAAATGCGGGAATCTCGACTGCATAATTTCTGATAGTGGGGGACTGCGTTCGCGCTCTCCCCTGTTTTTAAAACTGGGTAAAAACTTAGAACAAAAAGCAACAGGCTCTGAACTGGTTTGTTTGCCATGTTTAATTTTTACTTTTTTTTTCTAGCAAGCTTGAAACCGAGTTTGAGGCTCAGCCATTGCCAGCTGAGCTGTTTTAGGAAACACTTGTAGGTGAAAGGGGGCTGCAAGTTCTAGTCATGTCCATATCCTGCTTGAGCAGTAGAGGGAGCCCTCTTGATATCCCCTCTGGTATGTTGTGCTGACTGAAAGGGGATGGGCCAAAAATTATGCAAGGCCCCGCCTTGAGGCCTTGCTTGTGCTTACCCTCGGCCAGCTGCCTACAGCCTCGCAGGGCACATCTCAGCCAGACAGACTCCTTCATACTTACCTGGCAGGGGCAATACCATGATCAAGGAGGTGGTTTGCCCAAAGCGAGGCTCGGCCATTGCACTCGGGCTGTGCTGACCTTTGCGAATTCCCCAAATGCGGGAATCTCGACTGCATAATTTCTGATAGTGGGGGACTGCGTTCGCGCTCTCCCCTGTTTTTAAAACTGGTTAAGAAATTAGAACAAAAGCATCTGGCTCTGAACTGGTTTGTTTGCCATGTTTAATTTTTTTCTTTCTTTTTTTCTAGCAAGCTTGAAACCGAGTTTGAGGCTCAGCCATTGCCAGCTGAGCTTTTTTCAGGAAACACTTGTAGGTGAAAGGGGGCTGCAAGTTCTAGTCATGTCCTTATCCTGCTTGAGCAGTAGAGGGAGCCCTCTTGATATCCCCTCTGGTATGTTGTCCTCACTTGGAAGTGGATGGGCCAAAAATTATGCAAGGCCCCGCCTTGAGGCCTTGCTTGTGATTAGCCTCGGCCAGCTGCCTACAGCCTCGCAGGGCACATCTCAGCCAGACAGACTCCTTCATACTTACCTGGCAGGGGCAATACCATGATCAAGGAGGTGGTTTGCCCAAAGCAAAGCTCGGCCATTGCACTCGGGCTGTGCTGACCTTTGTGAATTCCCCAAATGCGGGAATCTCGACTGCATAATTTGTGATAGTGGGGGACTGCGTTCGCGCTCTCCCCTGTTTTTAAAACTGGTTAAAAAATTAGAACAAAAAGCAACAGGCTCTGAACTGGTTTGTTTGCCATGTTTAATTTTTTACTTTTTTTTTCTAGCAAGCTTGAAACCGAGTTTGAGGCTCAGCCATTGCCAGCTGAGCTGTTTTTAGGAAACACTTGTAGGTGAAAGGGGGCTGCAAGTTCTAGTCATGTCCATATCCTGCTTGAGCAGTAGAGGGAGCCCTCTTGATATCCCCTCTGGTATGTTGTCCTCACTTGGAAGTGGATGGGCCAAAAAATATGCAAGGCCCCGCCTTGAGGCCTTGCTTGTGCTTACCCTCGGCCAGCTGCCTACAGCCTCGCAGGGCACATCTCAGCCAGACAGACTCCTTCATACTTACCTGGCAGGGGCAATACCATGATCAAGGAGGTGGTTTGCCCAAAGCGAGGCTCGGCCATTGCACTCGGGCTGTGCTGACCTTTGCGAATTCCCCAAATGCGGGAATCTCGACTGCATAATTTCTGATAGTGGGGGACTGCGTTCGCGCTCTCCCCTGTTTTTTTAAAACTGGTTAAAAAATTAGAACAAAAAGCAACAGGCTCTGAACTGGTTTGTTTGCCATGTTAATTTTTACTTTTTTTTTCTAGCAAGTTTGAAACCGAGTAGTTGAGGCTCAGCCATTGCAATGGTTGTTGTGACTGATCATGCATCTCTCCTTTGCTTGTTTAACATTACTAAGGTGAACTCTTGCCTGATTCGTTGGGCTTTGAAATTGCAAGAGTTTGAATTTACTCTTGAATTCCACAAGGGAAAGCTTAACAGTGTTCCTGATGCTTTGTCTTGTGTCCGTATCCCTGATTCTTTCCCAATACTTGCTGCTTTTACCAATAAGTAAATCCAGGATAGTCTGGTCTTGCAGCTCTCTCTCTCTGACGAGGATATCTGGACAGCGCAGCAGCAAGATATAGAGGTCCAAAAGTATATCAGAATATAGTTTATAGTATGCAGAGTCCTGATGATTCTGGTTCTTGATTTGTTATTTTAGAGGACAAGGTTTACCGTAAGGTGACTCATCCTTCCAAGGGAACCTATTTTCAAGTGTTTGTCCCAAAGGTCCTGCACCAGACTCTGTTGGAAGCATATTATTCTAACCCATTAAGCGGGTATTTTGGTCATTATAAGACACAAAAAAGGTTAATGTAACTTGCTTTTTGGCCAAAAATGTTTAGAGAGGTTTTGTTGTTTGTTGAAAACTGTGTCAGTTGTCAACAATGTAAGCCTGAGTGTCATAAACCAGCTGGCCTGTTACAGCAGACTGAAGCAAATGCACCCTGGGAATTGCTCGGCCTGGATCTTATGGGATCATTGCCTCGTAGTATGCAGGGTAACACACAGCTAATGGAAGTGGTAGATTATTATAGCCATTGGGTGGAGTTGTTTCCGCTTTGAAAGGCTACTGCAGTAACAATTGCACAGATGCTAAGGAAGGAAATTTTGACACGGTTTGGTGTTCTAAAATTTTTGTTGTTGGACAGGGGTCTTCAGTTTACCTCTGAAATTTTGCAGGAGCTGTGTAGCAGGTGGGAAGTGGTGCAAAAATTGACAACAGCATACCACCCCCAAACCAACTTCACAGAACATGTGAATAGGACAGTTAAGGGGATGATATCATCTTACGTGTTTGGTGAGCATAATCATTGGGATCGTTATTTGCCAGAGTTGAGATATGCTATCAATTCTGCAGTTCAGGAGAGTACTGGATACTCTCCAGCAGAATTACTCTTGCAAGGAAGGTTGTAAGGACCTTTTGAGCATGTTCTAGAACCACACCAGACCAGTCTTAGGGTTCTTAAAGATTTGCAGGAGATGGTAAAAAAAATAACTAGAACTAGAACTAAGTCTAGAACTAAGGAGAAACAAAAATGTTTTTATGATACTGGTCATAGGAATGTTACTTACTCCAAGAAGGATAGGGTTTGGATGAAAGCACATCTCCTTTCCAAGGCCTCTCAACAATTTGCAGCTAAATTTGCAGTGAAATGGATTGGGCCTTACCGAGTTGTTGAAAAATTAGGTCCAGTAAATTATCGGGTTGTGAGTGAGGACAATGGAGAGGACTTGCATACAGTCCATGTGTGCAATTTGAAGCCTGAGTTTCCTGCCGCTGCAGAGTTGGATTGTAAGGAAAGGGAGGAAGTCTTGAAAATTTTTACTAAGGAGTCAGATGATGAGGATTTTCTAGTGTTTTAATATTGATGAAATTATGTCCTGGATTAATTAGTTCTCAATATTGCAAGGTATATTGCAAATGATTTACAAACGGCTGAATCTAAATGTTGAATGCAGGGACTACTGTTTTCAATTCAATTCAAATCAAGTTTATTTGTATAGCGCTTTTTACAATAGACATTGTCTCAAAGCAGCTTTACAGAACATAAACATAGAGCAGAAGGTAAACATAATTAATGATAAAGGAAATAACGAATAATAAAAGAAATAAGAATTAACAGAATAAAAATTCTAGATTATTATTAGATGTATATAGTTCACAGTGTGTATGTATTTATTCCCCTATGAGCAAGTCTGAGATGACTCAGGCAGCAGTGGCAAGGAAAAACTCCCTTAAATTGGTAAAGGAAGAAACCTTGAGAGGAACCGGACTCAAGGGGGAACCCATCCTCATATGGGTGACACTGGGGGTGTGATTGTAATATACAGTCAAACAAATGTTGTATTGGTGTGAGGTTCAAGGACTTCTGATCTTCTGAGTACCACAGTCTAACTGGAGATGTCTCAGGATTCTTAGAGTCGGCCTCGGCTCAGTGGATGTCCAAAGGCTTCGTCCCACAGAGGACGATGGGAGCTGGTACAGTGTCTGGATGCCTCGGGATGGGTACAAAGAGAGAAGCAGTGGAAAGGGATTAACATATCTGCCGTTCATAAAAATGCGCTGGTCTGATGTACTGGTGCATGATATTATGGGATGTATTATGTGTACGCCTGACTGAAGAGATGAGTTTTTAATCTACATTTAAACTGGGAAAGTGTGTCTGAGCCCCGAACACTATCAGGAAGACTATTCCAAAGTTTGGGAGCTAAATAAGAAAATGCTCTACCACCTTTAGTAGACTTAGATATTCTGGGAACTACCAAAAGCCCTGAGTTTTGTGATCTCAGAGAGCGTGAAGGATTGTAACGTGTTAGAAGACTAGTTAGATACATGGGAGCTAAACCATTAAGAGCCTTGTACATAAGT
The DNA here is from genome assembly GCF_022655615.1 of Tachysurus fulvidraco. Lineage (NCBI taxonomy): Eukaryota > Metazoa > Chordata > Actinopteri > Siluriformes > Bagridae > Tachysurus > Tachysurus fulvidraco. The sequence goes on along the minus strand of NC_062520.1, from coordinate 4,758,924 downwards.
AGCAGCAGTTTGTAGTCAATTCTATACCTAACAGGTAGCCAGTGTAGAGATGATAAAATTGGGGTTATATGGTCATACTTTCTTGTCCTAGTGAGAACTCTGGCAGCTGCATTTTGGACTAACTGTAACCTATTTATTAAAGATGCAGGACAACCACCTAGTAATGCATTGCAATAGTCCAGTCTAGAGGTCATGAATGCATGAACTAGCTTCTCAGCATCAGATACAGACAGGATGTTTCTCAGCTTGGCAATGTTTCTAAGGTGGAAGAAGGCTGTTTTGGTAGTATGGGCGATATGATTTTTAAAAGACAAGTTACTGTCTAGTATAACACCGAGGTCTTTCACTGTCGAGCTACTTGTAATAGTACATCCCTCTAAATGGGAGTTAAGTTGTGAGAGTTTATGTGCACTGGTTTTTGGACCTATGAGTAGTATTTCAGTCTTATCGGAGTTTAACAATAGAAAGTTGCAGCTCATCCAGTCTTTTATCTCTCTAAGGCACTGAGTTAATTTGGACACTGTGGCTATTTCATCTGGTTTTGATGAGATATATAACTGTGTGTCATCAGCATAACAATGGAAACTAATCCCATGTCTTCTAATAATGTTCCCTAATGGAAGCATGTATATAGAGAAAAGCAGAGGTCCTAGAACTGATCCTTGAGGGACCCCATCTGTTTTATGCTGTTGTTGTTGCAGGGTTTCATGCATTGACATTTTCCTGTTGATGAGCATATATATTTATAGTATTGTAGAATATTTGGGGATTTTTCTCCACGGGGAAGAATGTGACAGTCGTCAGTGTGCTTTACCTATTCCGTACTGGGGTGGTGCTGTTGAGCGTATATCTGGGGAACCAGGTAGGAAGTATTAAAGGAAGTGTGATTGCACCTTTCAGGTATCTCTCGTGCGTCATGTCCGCTAGCGGAGGGCTTGTGAGTATTGCCTTTGTTGCCACGTTACATTAATCGGGTAATACTACATTTAATGCGGCGGTCTTTTCTGCTTTTTAATGCTTATGATCCTTATTTTGAGGATTATGGGTTCCTCATTGAGTTTGTAAAGTATCGGAAGTTGTGATGAGAGTGATTTGCCATGTTGCATGCAATTGGAGCATGTGCTGATTAATAGAAATTAATCCTGCTTTTTGCAAACACTTCAAATCCCTTTGGAGATCTTGTATATGCTGACTGAAATTTGATGAATAAACGACTATGTCATCTAGATAAACCAAACAACACTGTCTTAAACATTCAGCCAACACCTTACACATGAGCCTTTGAAATGTGGCTGGGGCATTCTTTAACCCAAAAGAATAATGTTTCGTGAAAGCATATCGTCAATTTGCTCCTTATTAACTACTTCCTTTTTAATTACTGGTAACCTATAGGGCTTTTGCGCAACAACCACCTCTGTACGGACAGCAATCTTATGCTGAACCATATGAGTTCTACCAAGAGTAGGAGTACAGTACATACTTCAGGATGATCATACAAAAGAGTAAAAAGAACTTGAGACTCTTTGTCTGGTAAATTACTCTCAATGGCCTTGCTTTGCACTAGCTCGACAAGTTCAGCACCAGTTTTTTTCTGCACATAATTCTCTATATACTCACTCACTGACCATTCAAACTGGACGGGAGGAACAGAGGAATAAAGAGAAGCAGTAGACTTACAATCCACAGGTGGTTTACAAAACCTCCTAGAATCCCCTGAGGTAATTGGTGGCTGAAAGGGAAAAACATGATTTTCCCGGTCCCCGGAGAAACTGTACAACTGATCTTTAATACTAAGCTGCAAACCAATCAACGCTATGAAATCTAACCCCAGCACCACTGAATATACAAGTTTCTGAGCTGGAAGGACTACTGTAGGAACCTGAAATTGCAAATCATGCAAATAAAAATCAAGCATTTTCTGTCCAATAGGAACAGTAGCATCACCATTAGCCAGATAAAGTGGTCCTTCATGCCATGCATCAAGTTGTTCCTTAGGTCCTTTCATCTTGTTCCATAAATCAAAATGTAATAGTGTGTAGGTGGCCCCTGTTTCTACAAGCGCTTTCTCAGTACAGTTCCTCACAAATAAGGGAACTACCAACTGTTTAAGAACTACAGGGTGAACTCCTTTGTCCTGTCTGCTACTAGTTGAATCTTTCTTTACAAGTCGTTGAGTATCATATGCAGATACTACACCTCGTTGATAGCTACGACTCTGGGGTTCTTTGAAACCTGAAGAATGATTTTCATGACACCTCCAACACAACAAACTTGTGTTTTGTTGCTCTGTAGGCAAGACAGCTTTTGTTTCTACCTCTTTTATTTTTCTAGCCTGTGAATTCTGGCCAAATGTAGTGCTCTTGGACAATTGAAGCTGATTATACTTTCTCTGATGATCATAATCTCTTTCTATTTGAGTTCCCAGCCTCACTAGTTCCTCACCTGTCTGTGTACAGCCTCGAAGCTGGCTAGCAAAACACGGGTTCATAGCTTTTAAAAAGGCTTTTAAAACTTCATCCTCAGTAGCTTCCTGTTTCCAACGCTTAAACAAAGCTTGAAATGAGAAAATAAAGTCATGAACACTTTCATTTTCCCCTTGTACCCAATTTCGTACTTGATATTCCAACATGTCTTGATAATCTTCTGGCAAAATGACAGCTAAAAAAGCTGACTTGGAAGGGAATGGGCCAAAAATTATACAAGGCCCCGCCTTGAGGCTTTGCTTGTGCTTACCCTCGGCCAGCTGCCTACAGCCTTGCATTCCAGAAAATGTATATAATTTTATATAAGGATGTAGCTCCTTTTTTTTTTTTTTTTTTTTTTTTTAAATCTTCATATCCCATTCGATATTTTTTGATGATTAAAACTAGTCCTTAGACTGTGAGAAAGCAAAATAGGAGTGAAAGAAGATGAATAAATTCATGCAAAGTTTAAAAAAAAAAAAATTAAACTGCAAACATGTGAATGTGCCCAACAAAGTTATAAAGGTTTAATAAAGGGGTGTCAAACTCAAATTCACAGTGGGCCAAAATATAAAACTGAGATAAAGTCATGGGCCAAACTGAATATTTATTGAAAAATGAACTGCAACTGATATGTAAGGTTAAACCTTTTTCATATGGAAACAAACTTTAGTTTTGCTTAAACACAGGATTTGGAACAACCAGAGCTTGATATTACAAACACATAAGAAATAAAATTTGAAATAAAAAACATATAAGGCCATCCTTAAAAAAAAAGTACAATTTTGGTGATGGTGATTACGTAGGTATGACTTTAAACAAATATTGTGATGTCACTGACTGGGTCTTCAACCTGTGCCTTCGGGCGCATCATTGCAAACCTCATTTTGATACTGGACACAGATTTTCCAGAACTTCGTGCTAAGTTAAAGCTGTGTCGAGCTGTCTTAATGCATTTTTTAGATGTATTATGGTGCCCCCGTACCTGTTAATATTATTTTATTGCTTTTATGTTAGTTGTTTGAAGAGTTAAAAAAAAAAAAAAAAAGGTCGGTCTTAACGCAAATTTACAACCGGCAAGTCGGTTGGACTTAAATTGAGACGGTCCTAAATTTACAAGGTCGGTCGGGTTACGGCAATAAAGAATATTTTTAAGGATGGCCTCAGTGGTGTTCGTTTCGCAAACTTTGACCATACACTTTTTGACAAACTCTCCCTCATTAAAGGGCCGGGCAGATTTTGCCATCTCTGCTGCCACAATAAAACTCGCCTTTACAGCAGCTTCACTTTTTGAATTAGCTTTCATGAACATAGTCTGAAAAGGAAACCATACTTTTTTCATCTTCTCCGCCTTCTGGAGCTTCTGCTTTACGTCTAGGTCCTTATACTTCTCATAATGTTTAGTTTCATAGTGTCTTCTTATGTTATATTCTTTCGCTACAGACACGTTAGCTCCGTTAACACACTAGACAAACTAGTTGTTAACGATTGTCAACAGAGAATGAGCGGCGCTTGCTGTTCATGACTACAGTACGCGTCAATACAGCGGCAAGGCATTCTGGGATTTGTAGTATTAGCGGAGCATGTGGCTAGCCAGCTGTAATGCACATTTGATATGATCTCGCGGGCCAAATATATTTACACCTAAATTACAGAGTTTGACACCTCTGGTTTAATACAATAAAAATGCGAACAATTTTTATAGACATTAGGGAAAAATAAATAATATGTTGCATTTTGAATACACACAGCAGAAATACTTCAATGCCCAATTTATGTGTCCTATTCTACTAGTATCATTTCCTCAACCTGAAGTGGTCTTTAGGTTTTATTGAAAGTGTATAACTCTTGTAAAAGTGAAAACAGGGGTGCTGTCTGCTCTTCCCTTTAGCTTCTAAGATCTCTGAGACGATATGACTATGTCTTTGGGCCCAACATCCACAGACACACAATATCTTATTTAACCTTTAAAATTCAACAGTATACATTTCAGACTACCACTACATGTAGTATCACAATGGGTTCAGTTGCTGATCCTAGCTGATTTTTTTCTAAGACCACCTGCATTTGGGCTGATTCAAGAGTATTGGTTTCATCCTATTATTCTTTGTGTGTGTGAAAAGCATTCTGAGAGAACTTTTTTAATGGGCCATAGTGCTGTCTAGAACGTGGTCATTTACGTTCTTGCTTGCAATGTGTAATAGTTATGGGAACTATGGCTTGTGTGATGCTGACTATGAATTGAGAGATCTTCTTCAGTTGCTGATTATTAAAAAAATGTATTTTGAAGGAAAGAATAATAGCTTTCACATTCATTTGTCAGGTAGGAACCCTGACCTGCTCATTAAGGAAGGTCTTGTCCTTGAGTTAATGAGTAGCTTCATCAGTGCATGTGACATTTCTTTCCTCATCACTCTAGATTTTTCATTACCTTGCAGGAAATAGACATAGTTTTTTCTCTTGGGCTCTAATATTTTAAAGTTTTGTGTGTTTAAACGTGATAACCCCTATGCAAACCATAGCCAGATGTGGATTGCATCTACCTGTTTTGTGCATTTGATGCAATGAACATAAATTTTGAGAAGTGTTTACCTGAGGATACAGGATGGACATTGCAAATCAGTTAATTGAGCACCAACAGTGTATGTCATAAATAATGCAGCCCAATCATTTTGTTTGAAATGCATGCTACCATGCATATTATTATTTTGTTATAGTTTGTTTACATGGTTATAGTCTATGATCACCTTGCCATATTACAGTTTTTATAAAGGAACATGTATAACAGAAAGTATTCAAACAGTATAAATTATTTGTATATACAACCTAGCAATCTCTTTCTTTATGTAAACATTTATATGTATTCAGAATACAGATTATGTTTGCAGACATTTGTTTACTTTTTTTTTTATTGATTTTTATTTTACCAAAACACTTAATTATTTTAATTTAATTTTCACAGGACTAGTTCATATCACTTTAATTGAGTCACCACTTCATTATAAAGCATGTTTTTCTTGAATGTCTTCATTTATCTACAGTATCATTAATATTGTATTATATTTTATATTATGATATTTTATTTTGCTACAAGAAAAGATGAACATTAACCACTGCACTGTGTATTAAGACGTGTTCATCAGTGTTTTTTGTTTTGTTTTGTTTTTTTGTTTGTTTTTTTGTCAGACTGTGTTTCTGATTGTCTAGTAATGTTGAAATATATTATTCAATGATTTGCAGTCACTCAAGGTAGTCTTGATGTAATTTAAGTGCACTAGTCTTGATGTACTTTAAGTGCCTGAATTGTGAGTGAAATTCGATCCAGCAATAGTTTTAAAACAAGGCTCTACTCTCAAATCTGGATATAAAGTTATTCAGAATCAGAATCAGCTTTATTGCCAGGCATGTTTTCACATGCGAGGAATTTGTTTTAGTGACATAAACAGAATGACATATGTAGTATAGATGAAATTGTATGTACACATTTACAGGTGTGAAATGTGCAGTTTAAATAAACATATGAAATATACATATGCAAATAAGTATACAATATATACAATTTGTATGTACACATGTGCAGTTGTGAAATGTGCAGTTGAAGTAAACAACCATTCAGACAATATGTATGCATGTATGTACAGAGTGCAAGTATGAAATCTGCAATTGAGGTATACATAGTGGAAATATTATGTGTTGTGTTTTCCATGGTGTTAATTGTTCATCAGGTGGATAAACCATGGTGTTAATTGTTCATCAGTTGGATAACAATATATCATTATTGTTATTGTTGATCTTATGAACTGCTCCATGATATTAATTGCTGCCTACTATTTGGTGTTAATTAAATATTTTTTGTTGTATATTTTGCTTGAATGTGAAGTGACCTTGGCAAGATCAGGTAAACAGAAATGTATTTAACAAACAAAAAGTTTGAGATTTCTTGGCCGTTGTCACGTTGACTTTTGTTTCCAAACAACACCATGCATTCCTCTGTGAGCTACAAAGTCCAAGAAATATAATTATTATGTTTCAGTAAATGATTTTCAAAGGATCTGGGTTAGACAGTTTGTTTATCATTCAAAATGTCATGGTCACAATAGTTTATTTGTATATATTTTGGGAAACAAAATTTAATTATTGTTTCCACCCAAATTGCATATAATTTGAAGGTATTCTTTATTAATACTCTTATATTCAGCTTATTAACCCTGTTGTGTAACATGTTTTGCTGATGAAGCTCAGCAAGTCCAATTTAATTCAGTTGTATTTTACCTTTTATGATGCTAGATTTTTTATAATACACATAATTTCACAGTCAGAGACAGTAATCTTGGGCTTTCTAGCAGCCCAGTGCATGAAACAAGCACTGCATTTCATCTCAAGCATGTTTATTTCTGTCTTGGTTCCAGCAATGTTCTTGTTACAAGACTGTGTCCTTCTGTGTTTCGTTAAGTCTTTAATTAGTTTGTTTATGTACTGAATACCCTGCCATTTCATTACTCCATTCTGAAGGCTTATTGTGCACCAGTGTCATTAAATCTAAACATTCCTTTGTACATGTTTCTAAATCTTGGTTTTGTTTTGTTTTGTTGGGCCGTTGCTGTACCTCATTGTTCCATTTTCGATCATGAAACATCATTTTTTTAAACCGCCTGCTTTCTATAATGAACATAGGCACTCACATCCTGCTGCATCCTAACGACATGTTCCATTTTCTCATTTCTCACTTTTTCATTGGCATTCTTTTCAGCATTTAAATAAGTTTACATCACCTGCTTTACAAGCAATGTCTTATAATTTAGTTACATTTCAGTAACTCTTGAATATTTACTTTAAAGACTTGCACACATAAATGAGCTTTAATGGTATATATGGATGGAAAAATAGGAAGAAAAACACTAGAAACTATATTTCTTACAGTGAACATAAATTAAAAAGTGGCCAAAGCCTCTGTATTCCCTCCTGTACTGTACTAATGAAACAGATGTTTATGAGCTGAATTAGCTGTATTAAAGGTGTATTAGCACTGAGATTTCACAAAGCACTGTGGCACAGTGGAGCCTATGGATAACAACTGAGAATCACTGCCTCACATGAACCACAATAAAAAAAAACTTTATTTCCTCTATCATCACATTTAAAACTTTTAAATGAGTTCTTAAACAAGAAGATAATCTCTTTAGGGGCACTTTAAAGCAATGCAGCTTCATGAAGCTCATTTAAAAGTTTTTAGTTGTAATAACTGTTGGTTTAACTTTTACGTTTCTTGCTATGCTCTGACCTCACATGCTGCCATGTGTACCTGCAGTTATCCTAACAGCTTTGGCTAACATACCGTTTCAGATACAATGGTCCAGATGTTCTCTCTACCAAAGACTACTTCATAGACAGATTCCCAATCTTTAAACACCTTCTGTTCTTGGTTAAGAGAAATAATACCCATGGGCTGTCTAGTGCTGTGTAAACATGTTTTTGAAGTAGGAGCTGTTTCAGCATACAAGCAGCAACAAACCTCATACAGTAACATCTGCAAGATTATGAGCACATAACAGAAAATTATCACTCTTTGTTGATTTAGTAAGAAGAAAATTATTAGGTTTTGTTAATCCATTTTTTCCCCTCTGAATTTTCAAAATAGAAACAAAAAAATTGTGAATGTGGAAATAATTCATGTGCTATTTTGGCATGTTTATTTTAAATTTAGAATGAACAAATAAAGAAACACAACATACAACAACCCAATGTATATTTGGAGTAGTTTCCAGCCTTTTTATTATGTACACCAATATTTCAATATACTGTATATTAAATAAGATAGTCCAAAAATAACAAGAAGCACACAAGCAAAGAACACAATAAGGCATTAGCTTTCATTTTATTTTATGATTTTATGATTACACACTCAAATAATATATTTTTTATACTTATTATTAGTTTTACATGCATTCTCAAGAGATTATGGTCCATTTTCATTAATAAATGTAGCCAAGAGCCACCTACATTCATGGCAAACAATCAACCTTGTCACTGCACAAAGTGAAAGTGCCTCATTACCTTTCAAAACTCCTTTACCTTTAATTTTTTTAAACTTCTTTTTTTTTTTTAAACTTTATATAATCCACTGGTTATATCTTCTTAGTTTTTAACTGCAGTACACAGTACACAGAGGTGTGTATTGTTTTACATAAAAGCCAGTCTGATTGATAAAGATCCTGAAGCTTATGGCAGGCATACAGTACAACTTCAGATCAGATGCTTTGTTTGAGGCAAAAAATACCACACCAACAACCGCCCACAAAATCAGTGGGCAGCCATTACATAAATGTTCTCCAAACTTCTGACTACGAAACAGACAGTGGAACTGTCACCTAAGTCTTAATTTCACTTACCAAAGATCCAGAATCCCGAAACACAAGCAAACTCACTGTATTCATAATGAATGGCAAAACATTTCAATTAGTTATATATACTGTATATCTGTCTTTTGTCTTGCACTGGGTTGCACACTTTGCACTTTATGTGGCAAGGACAACATACTTTAGCTTGTTTTATGTAAATAATCTGGTTTGAGATCTCCACAAATGGCTCAATAATATTGATGTCAGGGGACTTTGATGTCCACCCCAGAACTTTAAACTTTTTCTGCTTTAGCCATTGGAAGGTCAACTTTGCCTTGTGCTTTGGATCAATGACATGTTGGAACATCCGAGAGCGTTCCATGTGCAGCTTTCGTGCTGTAGATTGCAAATTGTCTGCCAGTATTTTCTGTTAACATGCTGCATTCATCTTGCCATCAATTTTTAGTAACTTCCCTGTGCCATTGGAGCTCACACAGCCAAAGAACATAAGAGATCCACTAGCTTGCTATACAGGGATGGTTTACTTTTCACCGTAGGCTTTGTTGACTCCTCTCCAAACATAGTGTTTATGGTTGTGACTATAAAGTTAAATTTTGGTGTCATCACTCCAAATGACTCCAGAAGCTGTAAGTCTTGTCTAGGCGCTGTTTGGCATACCGAAAGCAGGCCTTTTTGTGGCATTGGCATAGTAACAGCTTTCTTCTGGTAACTTGCCCTTGAAGGTCATTTGGGAGGTGGTTATTTGGGATTGGGATGTGGTAGCTCAGTGGTTAAGGTGTTGGGCTACTGATCGGAAGGTCATAGGTTCGAACCCCAGGTCCACCAAGCTGCCACTGTTAGGCCCCTGAGCAAGGCCCTTAACGTTCAGTTGTAAGTCACTCTGGATAAGGGTGTCTGCTAAATGCCATAAATGTAAATTTGTGTTCAAGTACCTCCTTATTGCGCTAACAACACAATTTGTTTCCAGAGCAGCCTGTATTTCTCTCAAAGTTGTTTGTAGTCTTGACTTGAGAGATACTGTAGAGAGGGGTAGTAGTCTTGACTTGAGAGATAGGGAGCAATTAAAAGTTTGTGCAATTAAATGTTTTAATTTAATTGGTCGTGCCATAAATCAAGGCATTCCAATCATCAGAATTAATATTACTAAAACAAAAGCTCTTAGGGTAATAGCTATTCATCAACATACACATTCAAATATGAAGAAAACATTTCCTAAATGTCTGTAAAAATGGCATAAACCTTTATGTTGTTTTTTTTAAGAAAATAACATTTACACACATCCTGACTTAAAGAATGATTAGTAAGGCTCATTATCTGTACAAACAGCCATGTGCTAGCTGGCTAAATAGCAATGAGTTGTTAAATAGCAATGAGTTGTAAGTCATGTGATCCCATGCTCTTTTTATTTTCTTTTGGACAGAGAAGATATGTGTAATGTGTTTGTATACATAGCACAGTAGGATCCTTATTTTGTGTGTGTGTGTGTGTGTGTGTGTATGTGTATGTGTATGTGTGTGTGTGTGTGTGTGTGTGTGTGTGTGTGTGTGTGTGTGTGTGTGTGTGTGTGTGTGCTGGGGTGTGTTTTTTCCATGGTGAACATGGATTTTCTTGGTACAATTGTGAACATCTGAGATAAAAAAATCAAAATCTACACAATAGAAAAGTGTAAACGTATAAATGAGAAATAAATATATGTATAATTGCTCGTATAAACAGCTTCATTAACATCTGCTCTGTGTAATGGCTCATAAAAATAGCAAGTGCCCTTGAGCTTTATTCATAATTCATGAATATGAATATGTGAATAGGAATGCAGCTCTATAATGCGAGATTCTTGAGAAGAAAAAAAAAACTTAAAAAGTTTTATTATTTGTGATAGCATGTTAAGAGAATGTTAATGCTAACTGACCCTTAGTATCAGAAATAGACATCTAAATTAAATTAAGTTTGCTACCATGTTTTTTACCATGTTTTTTTCTAATTTCAAGACCACAGTGGTGTTGAATTTATTAATCTGACTGGTCAGAAGCTGTTATATAAATCACTATAACAGCAGATGCACATCATAAGTATATATTAATATGTACATTCAATACATTATTGCTTCTATAGTAACAGCACCTGCAGGATTGGAGTTGCTAACAAAGAGACAAATAATCTTTGCTATGGTGAAATTCTCTGTAATTTTGGCATTTATGCAAAAGGTGATCAGGTGTTACATTTTGTTTACCCAATTGTTAATAGATTTTCCATTCAATAGTCTTCAAGACAAGAGGATTGTATGCTTTGTGGTTTCTTAGTAGCATTAAAAGTTGTTAGTTTTTTTATATTTTTTTGTTTGTTTTTGTCATATTAATGAACAAATTGAGTGAAGAGGGAACGACTGTTCATACATAGCTGCTATAACATATGTGAGAACTGGAATTTACATTCCACAACATTACATTTAGCTGTAAATGGATACAAAATATTTGTGATGTGTTGCTCCTTATTTAATGCCTTAGGAGCAAAAAGCGAAAGTATGCATTAAAAGAAATAAAACCTATTGGGAAGTTATGTTATAGCCAAATAATTGCTATGGGGTATGTTCAGAAAAGTGAAGTAAAACGTAAAATATTTGCTCTTTTAATGACAGCACTTATAATGGAGGCACACACAGCATACATATTTTGTCCAACAGTAATGTGATAATACAGCCATATGCAAAAAGGTTGGGAACCTCTGACAATTTCCATGATTTTCATTTATAAATATTTGGGTGTTTGGAGCAGCAATTTTATTTTGATCTATAAAATAACTGAACGCAGTAATATTTCAGTAGTGAAATGAGGTTTATTGGATTAACATAAAATGTGCAATATGCATCAAAAGGAAATTAGACAAGTGCATAAATTTGGGCACCCTTGCCATTTTGTTGATTTAAATACCTGTAACTACTTAGCGCTGATTAATTGGAACACACAATTGGTTTGGTGAGCTAATTAAGTCTTGAACATCATAGTGCGTTCAATCATGAGCAAGTTGTTGTTCTTTTTGACTCTCCTCTGAAGAGTGGCATCATGGAGGTCTCAAAACAACTCTCAAATGACCTGAAAACAAAGATTGTTCAACATTATGGTTTAAGGGAAGGCTACAAAAAGTTATCACAGAGATATAAGCTGTCAGTGTCCACTGTGAGGAACATAGTGAGGAAATGGAAGACCACAGGCACAGTTCTTGTTAAGGCCAGAAGTGGCAGGCCACGTAAAATATTGGAGAGGCGAAGGAAATTCATTTTGGAATAAGGTGCTGTGGAGTAATGAAACAAACATTGAGTTATTTAGTTATAACAAGAGGCGTTATGCATTGCGGCAAAAGAACACAGCATTCCAAGAAAAACACTTGCTACCCTACCAAAATTTGGTGAAAGTTCCATTATGCTGTGGGGCTGTGTGGCCAGTGCCAGTACTGGGAATCTGGTTAAAGTTGAGGGTTGCATGGATTTCACTCAATATCAGCAGATTCTTGAGAATAATGTCGAGTAATCAGTCACAGAGTTGAAGTTTCGCCGGGTCTGGATATTTCAATAAGACAACGACCCAAAACACTGCTCAAAATCTACTTGGGCATTTATGCAGAGGAACAAGTACAATGTTCTGGAATGGCCATCCAAGTCCCCAGACCTGAATATTATTGAACATCTTTGGGGTGATTTGAAGCGGGCTGTCCATGCTCGGCAACCATCAAACCTAACTGAACTGGAGATGTTTTGTAAGGAGGAATGGTCCAAAATACATTCATCCAGAATCCAGACACTCATTACAGGCTATAGGAAGCATCTATAGGCTCTTATTTCTGCTAAATGAGTTTCTACTAAATATTGATGTGATTTTTTCTGTTGGGGTGCCCAAATTTATGCACCTGTCTAATTTCGTTTTGATGCATATTGTGCATTTTCTGTTAATCCAATAAACTTATTTCACTACTGAAATATTACTGTGTCCTTCAGTTATTTAATATTTCAAAATGAAATTGCTGATCCAAACACCCCAAATATTTATAAATGAAAATCATGGAACTTGTCAGGAGTTCCTAAACTTTTGCATACAACTGTAAGTCTTTACTGCTAAACAGTCCTAAAGAATTATTTTATGCTACTGAACTTGAAGCTGGCAAATATAATTGCTAATAGTGTAGAGAAAATGTTTTTGTTTTCAACAGTTTATTACTAATTCCCTATTTATTTTGGTGCCTGCACAATTTTGGCTTTGGCTTTAAGTGCATTTGCACTGGCTGTTAATTTTGACACAATCAAAGATCTCTCATAACTGTAGCCTTAATATGGAACAAGACATAGTGTAATGATCACTGCAGCTCTTAATGTGTCCCAGCTGATCTTCTATCATCTTATCATACCATGGAGCAGCTGTTTGTCTTGCTCACTAACCACATTAGGCTTACTAATGCAGAAGCAAAAGCAGCGTGTGCCCTGGACACATCAGAGACATCTCTGGTGATGCTGTAAGGTCTAGATCTTATCTGAACTTTCACCAAAAAGGCTTTCTTCTGGACACCCCAGGCTAAAAGGGCCTGATTATTGGCCCGATCACCGCAGAGTCTCAGATGTTGAGAAAAGTTTGTGCCTTCAATGTCTTTTCAAGATTTATGAGCTAGTCAAATGTTTTATTTGAACAGTGTGAAATTAATTGTTTCTATGTTTAGTGTAAACAGTGGTCAAAAAATTTCATATTTTCATATAAAAAGAGTTTTTTTAGTAAGTCGAGTTATGTTTCTGTTAAAAGATTCAGTTAAATAATTGTGGCTATTTTGTGTTATTGCATATTCATGACTAGAAAAACAATTTTTACTAACAAAGACTATTAATGCATGCCCTGATTGCAATCTTATAATTGGATAAACTGCATAAAGCTGACTATATTCAAGATAAGGCAAAGTAAGGAAGGTATCTAGAAGACAATGTTCAAACATCACATATGAGTCTTATGGTCAAGTGTTCACAAACAATTTGCTACATATTGTATTTTTACATATTGTATTGCTAACAGCGGGGGGCACGGTGGCTTAGTGGTTTGACGTTCGATTCCCGCATCCGCCTTGTGTGTGGAATTTGCATGTTTTCCCCGTGGCTCGGGGGTTTCCTCCAGGTACTCTGGTTTCTTACAGATTATGTAATTTTATTTTATTTTATAAGGAAGAATCAGAAATATCCATTGCCTTATGTATGCCTGTACAGCTTTTCTTTATAGTGGACTCCAAAAGTCTGCACATTTGTTATCAAATAAAATCAAAATCAAATCAAATTTACTTGTCACATACACATACAGTACATACAGAGTACAACATGCAATGAAATGCTCTTTGCATCTGTCCGGTATTCAAACTTAAGGAATGCAATTTTTATTAATTTATAATTGTAAATAAATGGAAGGAAGAATTGCGAAATATTTAATATAAAAGAAGTGAATGTAACTGTCATGACTCAGCCCTGACTTTGGCCATGTGCATTTGTTTGTTTATGTTCCTCGTCACATGTCTGCCCTGCCCTTGTCTGTTCCTCCCTGTTTCCACACCTGTTCCTAATTGTATCTGATTGTCTTTTGTATTTAAGTGTGCCGCGTTGCCGATGGCATGTTTTGCTATCCTGCGTTTGGGTCCATTTTTACCCCGCGTCATGACAGTAATCCAATGGGAAGTATAAGGGTTAAACTTCCTAGGGGTGTTTCCTTGCCATCTTATCTTAGGTAACATCCATGTGACACACTGTGTAAATTACATACTGAGTTTGGTTACCAATGTTTTGTTTTACTTCTAAGTTAAAAGAAATGTAATATAATAATGTTTATGTGTAAATATTGATGAGCATGTGTGAAACAAACTTTGCTCATGACTGATACTGACCATTTAGGGAACAGGGTGAAAGGCTAATGACTGAATGTAAGACCCCATGTATGAGTTGATTATATTTTCCCGCTTCTGCTATTTGGTGAAGACCGGAAAGACAATTCTGTTAAGAGTAACACAAAAAGTTACATTTAATATCTAATGTCTATTTTCTTTGTTGTCCCAGAGATAGCCGAGTTTGGCAGTATCACACCCTAATCGTTATGGATTGTCTCGGGAGGACATTGTGTTAACTAAATGGCAAGTGGATCAAGAAGATATGAGTTGTTTCACCAATGAGTTTTTGGGACAGAGACTCACTGAAGGATACATACTAACATGACTAATTTGTAGGTTCCATGTTTTTTTGTCGTGCGATTTGCACAATGCGGCTATTTTACTTAAAGGTCTCACCGCTTACAAGCTTTGTCTTAGGCTTGCAACATACAGTATATGATCATCGGGGTTCCTGATTTCATAGAAGGGCTCCATAGATAGGGTGATGTGTAAACAAAAAGAAAAAGGAAGTGGTAGCCTAGTGGTTAAGTTGTTGGCTTCCATTGGGATCCATGTACGTTTGATTTTGGGCATGAGTAATTGACTGTGTTTGAGTGTATAGATTTGCGTGGTACTGTATGCATTTGTTTTCGTTTTTTGTTGTTATTGTTCTTTCCTTACTTTTTGACTAGCAGAAACTTCTAGCTTAACACAATATTCATTCATTCATTTTCTACCGCTTATCTGAACTTCTCGGGTCACGGGGAGCCTGTGCCTATCTCGGGTGTCATTGGGCATCAAGGCAGGGTACACCCTGGACGGAGTGCCAACCCATCGCAGGGCACTCACACACTCTCATTCACTCATGCAATCACACACTATGGACAATTTTCCAGAGATGCCAATCAACCAACCATGCATGTCTTTGGACCGGGGAGGAAACCAAAGTACCCGGAGGAAACCCCCGATGCACGGGGAGAACATGCAAACACAAGGCGGAGGCGGGAATCAAACACCCAACCCTGGAGGTGTGAGGCGAACGTGCTAACCACTAAGCCACCGTGACCCCCTTAACACAATATAAATGTTTTAAATGTTGTATGGAGTGTAGTAATTCATTCAGGGTCAATGATTTCGAGGTTCTTATGTAAATGTGTGTATATATAGATGCTAAGGTACATAATATATCCAGCAGTGAAATATATTTCACAGAGAGTCTTTAGGCTCATAACAAAGAATACATTGGATTAATATATTTACAGTTACTTGAATATTTTGTTGCCATTTAATTGTAAGCTGTAGGTTTGAAACCGTGTAAAAGAACCCAGGATGCCCCTTGTAGTGTCAGGTAAAGAGCCAAAGGGGGCGTTATACAAACATGCAATATCTTTAATATTTATTACACAATATTCTGCACTATTTCTAGATCTCTATGTATATATAAGCATATATAAGTTACTTTTTTTTATGTTAACTGTTTGAAAAGTTCAGATTTTCCTCATACCTAATGCCTTATACTGACCAAGAGTGATCAGTGATGTCACTCAAATGGAGCATAAGGTATTGCACAAACTTGTGATTTTCCATATTGTATTGAAAATTCATTTACATTTTTCAGAATTACTAGTTTTTGTTATTGAAGTAATATAATTTGCAATGAAAGACTAAAATTGTAAAAAATAAAAAATAGAGACAAATTACCACCCATGGCAAATTTGCATCAATATTAAGTAGATAATGCTTATATACCCCAATTGGCTTGAACAGTCCTCCATTAAGGTCACTCACACACGGATTAGGGTCAAATTATTTAACATACTTAATTACAACCCCTATTATTTTGCATTGTAATAGCAGTAGACTTTATTAATATGTAAAAAAAAAAGCAACCATACAAAAGAGAAAATGCCAAATTACAGCATGCTTTTATTATCAGACATTTTAATTACAATTTGCCATTTGAGTGAACTAGTTGTCTTGGATTTTCTACACTGTAATCAGAGCTGATGATAAAGTGGAGACCAGCCTGACCACAATTCTCCAAATGAGCACATTTAGCCTCTCTTGCCACAAAAACCTTTTTCTTTAATGACACTTTTTTTTCTTGAGGTTTCGAGCTAATGGCAGTAATGCACAGAGAATTCTGCTGTTCCAGACTCTCCCTCTCCCTCTGTGTGTGTGTGTGTGTGTGTGTGTGTGTGTGTGTGTGTGTGTGTGTGTGTGTGTGTGTGTGAGAGAGAGAGAGAGAGAGAGAGAGAGAGAGAGAGAAAAAAAAAAAAACAGAGAGTGAGTGGGTCTAATGAATTTGACGACCCCAAAATGGCTATAAAAGGCTTTTTTTTCCTTCTCTCCCCTGTTCCAGCTTCCACCAGCTCACTCCAAAGTGGCTGGCCTAAATATTTTGTCATTATGATGCCGATTCCACCATTCAATTAAAATGAACTGCTGTGCATTACATTAAATGCTCACTTAAAAGGGAAAAAGACTTGCTTTTGTAATTAGTGAAATTCTATCAAAGCGTTCCTATCACTGCAGTCTTTTTTTTAGCTTTTGTGGTGTTATGAAGGCAGACTGTGACTTTTTTCACTGTGAAATGAGTTGCAGGTATGTTTAAGCTGTGAACAGTGATTCACACCGACCTGCTGATAATAGCACAAGCAAAACCACCAAGCAAATGTTTTTTTTTTTTGTTTTATTTTTTTTTTTTTAAAAGTGACCGGATTTGACACTGTTTGGCAATCAGCACTTCACACTCAGCCTTATTTAAACTGGAGCTTTTATGGCAAAATTCCAGACTGCTAAGAAGCCAATTTCCAAATGACTGCATTTTGCTGAGAAACTCATTCACTGATGAATCTTAACAGTCCTTAGATGCCTTTAGACTTCGAATCAAATTGTAAACTCGAGGAGATGCATTTTGAACTCTTAACTGAAATTTTTAAAAAAATGCTTATAGAAATACCGTATATGGGCATTAAAAATATCTATTTATGCGTAATCTCTTAAATATAAAATAAACTTTATATTTATTTTGTATTTACAAAATAAATATTAAATATAAAATAAACTTTATATTTATTATGTATGTACAAAATAAAACACCCCTGGATGAAACACCTCCTGATGTGTTTTTGTCAAGTAATAATTGTGAAAGCAGATACAAGTGCAGATTATTTATTAATTAAAGTGCTAATAAAAGAGACATGAAAACAAGGAACCCAACTATAAACACAGTAGGAGACAAACAGGTTAATAACAACACTCCTGCACAGACAGAACATGAACAATTCAACTACAAAATGGTACAAATTTTCACACAGGTGAAAATGTTTGAGCCTTGTGACATGCCGGGGCTGATGGGTAATATAGATCAGTGCCCCTTTGTCATTACTGAGACAAGTTACTTTCTCTTAAACTACAGCAACTATTATTTATTTTTTATTTGTTTTAGTAATGGTACCTTGAATTCTGAATCATTTATTATTTTGTTTAGTGTTGTTTAATACCTGGATATGTTAGTTTTTTTATTCACTTACATTTTAGCAGTTTTACTAGCCTCTTTTTCTCTAAAATGTAGCTTGTGACATATGGCCATAATGCACACTGTCTTCTGTCAGACAACTTACGATTACAGCTTAACCTCTGACAGATATGAAGTGTTCATAGTGGAGAATATACTTTTTCAACTCTTTGTTTCTCTTTCAGTTTAATTCTTTTGCCAACTCTCTCTCTCTCTCTCTCTCTCTCTCTCTCTCTCTCTCTCTCTCTCTCTCTCTCTCTGTCTCTCTCTCTCATTACTTTGGATAACCACAGTCTCTTGGTGAGAAGTAATCTATAAAGTCCTCCAGCGTTAGTCTCAGGCTAAAACAAAGCATTGATGAAGTAATGCTCTCCTGAGCGATGGTTTCAAGGGAAGGAAGATGTAATAACAAACTCATCAGCAGCACAACAGCAGGAGAGATAAGGCATTGGAATGGAGCAGGATCTCCAAACCTCTAAACACCATCACAGTCTGGCCTTGGGTTTATTCTCCATTTCTTATTATGCCTCTCACTTTCCTCTCGCAAATCATATTGAATTTGCATTATTGGTCATTTTTCATGCATTATTATTTCCAAATGTAATGTAAAAGTGTATAAATGGAAATGCTAATAAAATTAACTTGGAACTCTCCTGGGAACTGTGCAATTATTCTTTTTTGTTTGTTTGGTAGCTCTTGGTAGCTAAGCAATTATCTTTTAAAGTGGAAATGCTTGAAATGCAGGACTTGTGGCCTCAGAAGGACATCTGCTTTACTCTTAGCTGGAGGAACATAATTATAGAAGAACATTTGATCCATTAATGATAAACAAAGAAATAAAGTACAGAAATAAAATGTAGTATTTGTCTTAAAAATATTAAAATTGTATAGAAAGTATAGCATTTAATCTATTTGGCCTACAGCTATAAAAAAAAGAAAAAGAAAAAGTACATCTACTTTGTATACCACTTAAAAATTGTATAAAAGCACAATAATGGTACAGATTATTCATATCAAATTCAGGGATGTTTTAACTGATTTAGATTTTACTGCTAATATTTTAATGTTTCTTGTTTTTGATTATTTGGAAACAAAAACATTTTGGGTACTGTATAAGTGCCACTGAATGTAAAAGGGCTATCTGTGATAAATAATATCACAGTTCAGCCATCACAGTCATGACAGGTCAGTGGGTTTTCTTTATTGTTAGAGTGAATTGATTAGCCTGATGATGTGGAAAAAAGCTCTTGCAAAGTCTGGTAGTCTTGCACCGCAGGATGGGTGGGATCTTTGACTATACAACCAACTCTGCGCAGGCAATGTTTTTTGTATAGGTAATGTATAGACAGGAGTGAGGCTCTGATTTAATCAGCCATCGCAGGAAATGTATATTTACTTTTACATTGCAATCATTTAGCAGACACCCTTATCCAGAGTGAATTACAATTTATTTCCATATATACAAATGAGCAATAGAGGGTTGCAGTGGCAGCTTGGTGGACCTGGGATTGGAACTCAAGACCTTTCAACCTGTAGTCCAACGCTTTAAACACTAGGCTACCACATCAAATGTAGGTGTTGCTGTGCTTTCTTGACAAGAGAGTTGGTGTTTGTAGATCATCTAAGGTCATCTGTAGTGTGACCTGTCTGGAGAATAACAGCAGTACGCTATAGGAATCTTCTAGAGACGAAAACAAGATGAACATCCAGAGCCACGTTTAAAATTGTTTAATGTAACAGTTTTATGTACAGTTCAATAGACATAAAACATTAGTTTAAGGCTGTTTGTATGCAAGTATGTCTGATATAAATCACCTCCATACTACTCCAGTGGTTTAAACCACCATCCATAACGCTGATTTTCATTACTCCATTAAGTGATCCCAGTCCTCAATGGCTGACAATGGCATGTACTGCACCTCGGGTATCTTTGTCTAAATATTCTACAAAAAAATGAGGAGTAATCAGATTACTACCAAACTGTAACAATAAACTGCCACGTAGACTTCAGACCTGATCTATACACTTGTTATATGCTATAACTTCAGTTTTCTTTTTTTCAAGAAAAAGTCTAAAATAATTTGAAATTGCATGCAATTATTACCAAAACTAATTCAAATGAGGAAAGAAATGTGGATATACTAACATTTATGGCTGAGATGTTTAGGAAAAAATTAGATTGCTTGAAGCAGGACAGCTGGGTACGGTTAACCTTAATCTTTTTTCAAGAAAAAGTCTAAAATAATTTGAAATTGCATGCAATTATTACCAAAACTAATTCAAATGAGGAAAGAAATGTGGATATACTAACATTTATGGCTGAGATGTTTAGGAAAAAATTAGATTGCTTGAAGCAGGACAGCTGGGTACGGTTAACCCTAAACAAAAAATGAAATAACAATGAAACAGAATGTTTCTTATACTCTAAAATATTATAGCTTCCTTAAGTTATGTGAACTTATCCTCTTACCTCCAACTGTCATGACCAGTTTTGGATATTAATATTTAGTTGGATTTTTTCAAGGCAGCAGGTGAATCTTCTAACTCATTTTTAAGTTTATCCATCTTTGAAATACAGTGTATTAAGAAGCATTTATTTTTATATTGATTAGTGTAAATAAGTAATGTTAACTGCATTTGTCTCAGAGTGGTTTACAAACAGAATTTTACTTTGTGCAAAAAATCACTGGCATAATAAGATGTAACAAATCTAGTTCAGATTCCTTAGCTTATCTTTTTCTGTGCATACTTCAGTAGCTTTAAAAAGGATAGTTTGGTTGTATCCTGGCAAGTTGCTTGACATATTGTGTTTTTTTTATTATTATTTTAAAATAAAATTATCTCTTGTATTGACATTGAGTTGCTTGTAGTATTAACGATAGATCTCTATAAACTGGTAACTAAGTTTATTGCATTTTCTTCTTTTTACTTTATATATTCGTACACAAATAAACAATGTATAAGAGAAAACAGGAAAATGTACTGGTTTATTCAGTAATAGTGTAAAGGTGATAAGACAGATAAGGTGATTTATCTGAAAATCAGACAATTTATCAGTTCACATTTTCTGTTTTTTTAGGGATCTCTCTCTCTCTTTCTTTCTCTCTGTGTCCCTATGATGATGGATTGTTCGTATTCTCTCCTAATCATTCTTTTGTCTTCAGCACAGCATGTCTCCGGTTGCTCTGATAAACAGATTAGAGCTCATATTCTGAGTGTTTGGTCACATCCTCTTACCCAGTCTCAATAAAGGCAGTCTCTTATACTCCTAGCACATTTAAACCAGTTCCTTCATTTCATTTTCTTTGTTCATGATGTATATTCTCTCTCTCTCTCTCTCTCTCTCTCTCTCTCTCTCTCTCTCTCTCTCTCTCTCTCTCTCTCTCTCTCTCTCTCTCTCTCTCTATTTGTCAGTCTCTGTCTGTCTCTCTTTGACAATGTAGTCCAAAATATGAGTATAATACAATAGAATTTGTTTTTGCATCAAATTAATATGTGTCATAACCTGCATTCTCAGCACTGTCAGTGCTTTCCTAACATGTGTTTACAGCACTGCTGGACTCTTTTTCCTCTCTCCCTGTGTCTTAGCATCTAGTATGAGCATTTTCTCCTAATCACTCGTTTATCTCCAGGGCTGAAGCTCAGGATCATCAGAATTTCTGACACATGCTGCCAATTCATATTTTCTGTTTTCAAGTTTTGGAGCACACTCTTCCTCTCTCACTGTGTTTCCACTGGAGTGTTAGGATAATCAGGAAGGAAGAAATCTTACATGCTGTTACAGGAAGATAATCCTCACTGCTCGAGTACTGTGACAACCCTGAAATTGCTTTGTTTCCTTAAAATGCACATAGCAAAATGTCAAATTCCTCCTATACCCCAGCCATTTTTTTTAATGATTTACAAATTCTTTTTTCACTAATGTACAATACATTACATTTTTTTATATCAATTTTAGTTGCTTATAATGATGTGGAATGAAACATCTACAAGACAAGTTTTTGTTTTCATTTTGGTAAAAGATCAGCTTTAACTCCGAAAAAGTTACAAAGCGCTGACACTTCAGACTCCTTCCGAACATGCCCTTATATTCTACATTCTCCTTATGTTCTCCTTAGAGTCCACTTTAATATATACTCCTGTGATTCGATTTGCAGATGCACTGTCAATGCTGCTGTTATTGCAAAATGAATCAATATCTTCTGACAAATCAGTATTGAGAATATTGAGTATTACATTTTTATGCAATCATTATCCATATTTGGACCAAAATTTTAGTGTTTATATACTAAACACATCTGTTCCATAGGTAAGCTATATAATTAATTTTATTTCTGTTTACAGACACATTCGGCTTGGATTATTATTATTATTTTTTAACTAACAAATCAGAGCTGCCATGTTCACCCTTGCAGTAATACAGCTGTCATCTTCAACTGCTTTCCCATCTATAGACAGATCTGATTTGAGCCGTCGGTGTTGCTGCACAGAGCTAATCCGCTAATGCCTTTTTATTTCTGGTCCAATAGGATAGAGTGTCAGCATTCTACACTAATTGCTCATTCTTCTCTATGATAGTGTGGACTGAGAGGTGCTGATAAATATGTCCCCAGTGGTAATAAAAATGTATTATATACTCCACTGTATAAGCAGTAACACTAACATGTATGTAACATAGAGAGCTGATCTGAGCCAGGACTCTTTCTTCCCTCTGTGTTTTCAGATCAAGTCAAGTCAAGAAGCTTCTATTGTCATTTCAACCATATATAACTGACACAGTACATAGTGAAATGAAACAACATTCCTCCAGGACCATGGTGCTACATAAAACAACATACAGCAACATAAAACAAAAGAGAGCTACATAGAACAACACAGATCTAAGGACTGAAATTAAGTTGTCCAAGCCACATAAAGTCCCACGTGTGCAACCTAATGCACACAGTGCAAGACTAGTTGTAAGGGCCCAAATTCTACGGTAGCTTTTCCCAGATGACAGGAGGGTGAAGAGTGTGTGTGTGGTCATACACAATGCTGTTTGCTTTTCAACGTGTGGTGTAAATGTCTGTGATTGAGGGAAGAGAGATTCCAAGGGAGAGGGAGATGGGTTTTCCTCAGCCTATGCAGGGAGTAGACATGCTTCTGGGCTTTCTTGGTGATGTAGCTGGTGTTGAGTGATGAGGTGAAGTTCTCCGGCAGATGAATACCAAGGAATTTGTGCTCTTGATGATCTTACAGGGACCATGTTCAGTGGAGAATGGTCGCTCTGTTGAATGGAGGGATGTTTCTGTTGAATGCTGAACTGAAGTCTATGAACAGCATTCGCATGTAAGCATCTTTATTGACCAGGTGGGTGAGGGCAATCATCCATAGAGTGGTTTGGATGATACACAAACTGCAGGGGGTCCAGATCTATCTATCTATGTTCCTGTGCATCTAGCTAGATTTGTGTTTATCTGTCTAGTTGTTTTTTTTAATCTGCATATCTATCTATCATCTATCTATCTATCTATCTATCTATCTATCTATCTATCTATCTATCTATCTATCTATCTATCTATCTATCTATCTATCTATCTATCTCTCAAGAATTATGTGAAACTAAATCTGTCACTTGACTCAGATGTTGATTTCGTCCTTGTGTAAAGCAATATTTATGTCACCTACTGGATTAAAAATGAATGTAGATTCATGTCAATTGTCATAAACTGTTTATGAAAATTATCATTAGATTAAGTATAACTAAAAGACAATAAGGTTTAACTTGTAATTAACTGAATAATTAACCTGAAGGTTAATATCTATCCTGCTCAGGCATTTGGCTCCAGCCCAGTGTTCCTTTAGTTGCTTTGACCTACAGATCTGAGGCAAGCCACTTTGGTCAGATTTTTATCTCCTGTGTAATCAGTAATAAGGTAAGATGATAAAGATGAGATAAAGAAGATAAGATGGAGCTATTCATAATGCTGAAACTCTAATGCACAGCCAATCTTCATACTTTATCTACCAACTTGTACTGTAATACATGTGCTGTCAGTTCATATTTTCTTTCCTTCTCTCTCCCTATTATTTCTCCAGGATGGTACAGTATGTAGTTCGATTACTTGCATTGAGACCCTGGGACTCGACCCAGTTTTGGCTGCTGGTCAGATGTTACCATTCTGTGTATGTTTTTCATTCATTTTAGAGGCAAATTCTGATTTTGTTGTGCTTAAGGAGGTGACACATCTCCAGTTTCCAATCTCCTTGATTGGCTGGTGCTGTTATTAAAAGCCTTATTTGTAATTGGATGTGAGTAATACCAGCTGACTTACTCAGTTGCAGCACAGCGCTCTTTTCCTCATGTTTTTCTCGGATAAATTATTTTGTCTTAATTTTCTATTGCTCTTGCAGCTGTGCCTTGTTCAGTGTCACTACAGCAAATCATTTGGCCTGCATATTTCACACGGTCGCTTAGTGGTTAGCACATTTGCCTCACACCGCCAGGGTCGGGGTTCGATTCCCGCCTCCGCCTTGTGTGTGCGGAGTTTGTATGTTCTCCCCGTGCCTCGGGGGTTTCCTCCGGTTACTCCAGTTTCCGCCCCCGGTCCAAAGACATGCATGGTAGGTTGATTGGCATCTCTGGAAAATTGTCCATAGTGTGTGAGAGTGTGTGTGAATGAGAGTGTGCGTGTGCCCTGTGATGGGTTGGCACTCCGTCCAGGGTATATCCTGCCTTGATGCCCGATGACGCCTGAGATAGGCACAGGCTCCCTGTGACCTGAGGTAGTTTGGATAAAGTGGTAGAAAATGAGTGAGTGAGTGAGAATATCCATTCAACAACAGTTTATAATTGTGCAACCAAGAGCTCCGAGTTCACCACAGGCCTAAAAATAATTCCTTACTGCAGAAGTCTTCAAATGACTGCTGAAATAAGGCCCAACTATAAAGCTGACTGACACAACAGTGCTTCAAAGAAGGCATGACAATCTCAGGGCAGCCCCATTCACAACAATTCCATGAGTCACTGGCTGAGCATGCAAATCAATCCTCGGCTGGGTGACCACCGGGCGACAAGACTCGACCCAGGGTTAGAACGTCAAGACTGGCTATGGCAGCATAACTAAAAGGGAGAGCCAGAATTTGACATAGACATGAGGTCTGCAAACCGGAGCGACTTGCGAGGGTGGTAAGGTAACAGCGTTCAGACACCAAACACCAAACACTCTATGCCCATGAACCCTCCAGAGCTGCTCTTATACCTAATAAAGGCTATTCATAAAAAGTTAGACTAAACAAATGTGTTTTTAGCCTGGACTTAAACACTGAAACTGTGTCTGAGTCCCGAACAGCAACTGGTTGTTCCTTAACTGTGAGCTCTGCCCCCTGCTGGAGCCTTTTGTACTTGCGGTACTTCCAAATAGCCTGCACCTTCTGATTGAAGTAGGTGTGACAGATCATAAAAAACTAAAAGATCAAGGTCTGAGACCATTAACTGCTTTATAGGTAAGTATGTACATTTAGATCTGGGTATTTATTTACAGATATTTTAATACAGTGTGTGATTTTTATGTGGAGTTCAACTGCAAAGTGATTCAGTTAAACAGTTTAAAGAAAACAATATCAATGGGATTAGTATCAGCTGATACTCAAGCATTCAGTATCATATCAGAAGAGAAAAAGTGGTAGTGTTCTGTAGTATTTCTAACATGCTTTCTCTACAGAACAGCTCATCAATGGTACAATAAAAGTGCAGTATCTTTATCTTTTCTCATCTTAAAATACAGAAAAAAGTATCTCCTGTTCACACATTATAATTTTACAACCTCTACGTAGTATCATATGTTTTTATTAACCTGTGTACAAGAGAAATTGTTAATATTGATACAAAACAAGAAAATTAATTTAGAAATAACAAGCTGTGTTGGATCAAGTGCTATATTGTAAGATGTGGAATGATGAGTGGAAGCCATGTTGAGCCATTAAACATAAATATACTGTATGCTGCGACATATCAGCAATATACTAGACTCTTGTTAGATTGATCACAGTATCATCTTTTTATTTCTATATCATTATGTTAGTTTTTAATAATTTTAAGATGACTCTTGCTGTCTTGTCTCTTGTTATCTCATATTACATAATAATGAATGTTATTTCCTGTTATTTCCTGCTTTAGTCTGCAAAAAAATCATCTCAGACTCTTATAATTCTACTAAAATCTCAGAGGATTCAACTAGAAGCAGGTGATCTTAATCACTGGAATGGAGAGCCCAGAAAATCAACTTAAGCAGGTGTGTAACCAGCTCTCTCGGCAATCAAAGTAATTGTTTTAATACTTTTTGAAATTGTTTGCAAGTTCACTGCTAAATGCGTTTTTTTGTTAAAAATAAAAGCATCATTATTGAATCAAGAGGGGGAAAATATACTCTAATACATGATGTTCCTGATCTGCTGGAGATAATGTAATATCTCTTATGGACTGATTTTGCTGATGTTTTCAGCCTCATACATCATGGTTAAACACTGTCAACTTTAAAAAGCCGTTTGGCTGCAGTTAGAGTTGTTGCCAGCTAATGTTGGCTAATTGGCTAAAAAATAAAGCATTGATGAGAAATTGATGAAGGGTTGATGTTAAGGAAAAATACATGACAAGGAGAAAAAAGATCAGGAAATCAAAAATATTCATTAAATACACAAAAAAGTGACCTGATGGGTGATTTTTTTATTTTATTTTATTTTATTTTTTGCTCTATCCAGGATTTTAGCCAAATAGCTAATGTTAGTTTGCTTGCTTGATAAGATCCATTGCTGCAGAAAGCAAAAATATATATAAATAGATAAATTGTGCAAATGTTAACTAGCTAGCTGTTTATATTGATTCTGTGTCCTGTTACTTAGGTACTGGAACAGTTATACTGAAACTATAAAATTTTTCTCACTAAATTTCCACACCTTATTTCTGGATATGGTAGGTTAGTGGTTAAGGCATTGGCTTACCAACTGAGAGTTAAGAGTTTGATTGCCAGGTCCCCTAAGCAACGCCCTTAACCCTTAATTGCTCGGCTGTATAAAATGAGGTAAATCACTCTGGATAAGGGTGTCTGCCAAATGTCATGTACTGTATGTATTACTGAGAAGACTATGATGTTAGCTAGCAAGAATATAATTACGATAATTACGTACCCAGAGTCTCAAATATTGATCCCAAATGAATACTATGGCCATTTAAATAAACTGAGGCTTTAGGCATCCTAGTAATTCCATAGCATGGATTGGAATAATTATTCTCTATATACAAAAGGTATCCTGCATCCTTATATTTCATATGATGTCACACTGGACATTTTGAAGACTGATAAGTGGACTGACTACATCAGTGTCTAGAAGGTTTAGCCATGGGTGTGTTGTGTGATTTCTAAAGCTTTCTTAGATTAAGTTAGGGGTGATAAGTGGATTGGATTTGATCGATTAGGGAGCAGTCAGTAACCTGGCATTATTCAAAATATAAAAACAAAAACTTTTATTGATTTATAGAACAAACATGTGACGGGTTCATTAAAAGATTTATTTTAACCTGTAATCATAGTTATATTAGCTAGCTATCTACATTACAGGAAGTTTAACTAAGGTTTAAATATTGGCAAAGTTTGCAAAAAATTGTTAGTTAGGTGATATCAGCAAACCATCACTATAGCAACAAAAAGATTGCAGAAATGGTTAGGTGATATCAGCAAACCATCTCTATAACAACAAAAAGATTGCAGAGATGCTCAGTTTCAGTGTGCTGATTGTTTTGACTCTCTGGAACAGAGCAAGAGGTTGTGTATGAGATAAAAATAAATAAGAGAGAAACACAGATTTGGCTTTCTGTGGAATCTGCAGTTCAGGGGAATGTGCATAAGGATAACTGTCTATTTTATTATTCTTTCAAGGCTTTCAAGTAGCTCGCAATACCATTTTTCTGCCAGAGAGGGCACAATTTCATAACCTTACATCAAGCAGTTAAAAGAAAAGGTTTAATATGTAATGTGTATTTTAATATAAATGTGCAAGGAACAGATTTTAATATTAGCATTATATGTGAACTTATAAAATGAGTTGTATTATTCTTAATCTTTTTAATACTCACATAAAATATCTTGTGTGAAAAGTCCCTTCATTTTGTTTCTGTTCAAACACTAACAGGGCTGTCAAGTGACAGTCACTCATTTGGGTCTTTTGTCACGCTCTCCCGCACACATCATATTTCGCAGAAAAACATTTTGACTATTTATCATATATTTAATCAGCCGCAGCGCCCAAAATGTATCTGTCCGCACCGCTTAGTTGAGCCTGACACCTATCAGCCAATCAAAAAAAACAGGCTACACAATAGCACTATCTGGGTAAGATTTAACGCAACAACCAATGAAAAAAAAATAACATTCATTAGCGAGGGTATTTTCGATGGTCAGCTTGAACAAAACCTCAAAATGAAACAATCATGACCCTAAAAATGGCTGGGCTTGCGCCGAACTGTTTTAAATGGGAGCAACATTACAAATGATAAAGGAGTCCAAAAAGGCAACAAACACTTACAATAAACACCACCAGTCATAATCTCTCTCTCTCTCTCTCTCTCTCTCTCTCTCTCTCTCTCTCTCTCTCTCTCTCTCTCACACACACACACACACACTCACACACACACACACACACACACACACACACACACACACACACACACACACACACAAATTAATAAATGGAAATTAAACAAATACTTTGTATCCTTACCAAACACAACTCCCCCATTATGTTTTTTTTTTTTTTTTTTTGGGGGGGGGGGGGTGCTGGGGGTTGGAGATTTTACGCTTGCCTGTCTTCAAAACTTGAGAGCCTTGCACTAATTAAGTTAGCATGGCCTCGCTGTAGCTTATCTGCTAGTTTTGCATTAAGACAGAGAGAAAGGACCAGAAAAAAGTTACGTTCCAGCTGATAAAATTCTCCACCCACATGTCCCTGTGGTAATATGGTAAATGAGGTGTGCAAATATTTTATGCCAAACAGGAAATTAAAGTCCTCAGAGAACCACATTTTTTCTCATCCTCCTTCTTTCTATCTCTGAATTTCAGTATATTTAAAACATATACATTTATAGATAGGTGAAATAAACACAAGGATTCTTATGCTATGAGGCACATTTATTCATTTTATTTGTTGTACATATTTCAATGACGTGATTTGATTGCCTCTCATTCATTTAAAGTGAAGCAGCACCGCAAATCAACTCTACTCTGACTGTAGTCGCTTCCAGGACAAATCTGCCACATTTATTAAAGAACAACATGTCCTTTACATAGGAGTTTACAGAAAAAATAAATAAATAAACAAATAAAAACATAAGTTGATGTGCTGGAAAAATAATCATCCATGAGGTAATGTGACGTGGCGCAACATGGGGGCAGTCGTGGCCTAATGGTTAGAGAGACTGATTTGTAACCCAAAGGTTGTGGGTTCGAATCGCGGGCCGGCCACGACTGAGGTGCCCTTGAGCAAGGCACTAAACCCCCCAACTGCTCCCTGGGCGCCACAGCATAAATGGCTGCCCACTGCTTCGGGTGTGTGTTCACTGCTGTGTGTGTGCACTTTGGATGGGTCAAATGAAGAGAACAAATTCTGAGTATGGGTCGCCATACTTAGCCGTATGTCACGTCACTTTTCGTCACTTAACATGAAACCTTTAATGGTGAGATGGTTATTTTCTTATAGCCGCATGCCAACTAATAAAAATCTACAGTATATTTGATAAAGAATGACACAAGATCCTTTTAATCCATTTATAGTTACATTTTCTGTTAAGGAAGGCTTTAGAAACAAGTAAGTTCCTGATCTCACTTGCTGGCTGCTACAAGGCATCGGCACTGGAGACTCATTCAATGAAAGTCACATAGAAACACACATAATATCAGCATATCAGCACATTTGTCATTTACATCCCATACTCGATTGTTCCTCTTTTTTTAAGTTAATAATATCAAATAACACAGTTTCTCATGTTACCAAGAAACAGCAAACCTAAACTCCTATGAAGCGCAATAAACATGTTCTTCAAAGGTGATTGCTTTAAGACTAAATAGAAAGGCTATAACTAAATTTCATCAAGATGTGGCAATAAAAAATTTGTATATTAATGTGGTTTATATGTCCATTTTATTCATTATTGCACTGTTAAACACACTAACGCAAAATGTGTTTAGTGGACCTCCAGACCTAAAGACAATTTATTTGGAAGCCCGCAGGATCCTTGTATTAAGACCCTCAGTAAATGTACTGTATAGGTGGGTGAGTTTTGCATAGAGAAAAATATATCATCATTTATTGGAAAGTTTGCTCTTCATTTGTCATTTCATTTGGCCAGATGCAGGTATTTTCCATATAATCCCTGGGAGATCTAAAAATGATGGAACCTCGTAACCAGATGCAATTCATGGAAACATGATATGACCTGACTGACACCTCAAACTTATTAATATATCTAAAACAGTAATGAATGACATGCTCTGGCAAGCTAGATGTCAGTACCTTCCTCTGTGTAATCTAACCTGCTAGTTGTGTTTATTAGTTAGCAGGTTAACTGCTTTTTTAGCACAACATGGCAGACACTACTAACTACTACCATTTGATTTTGGTTACATCTTTTAATGAGGTCAGAGTACAAGATAAAACGGATAAAACAAAGAGATATATTCTACTATAACACACATGAGCTTCCACATTTTGAAAACTACCAACTGGTCTCCTTATAGACAGATTAACCTTAGCACAAATTTTTGAAATCTTTTTTAATCAGTTTATGGTGAGGGTTGGCCATACATATCCATGTGTAATTCTTAAAATGGAAATAATATTGTATTGGCATGAGAGATTTAAGAAAATAACCCTGAGAGATGTCTTTTGGTCAGAGGTACTGTCTAAGATGCCGTTAACAGCAGACAGTGGCTGCATGCTTTGGGTTACTTTGGTGTTTTAATTTGAACTTATTGTTTATATCGATCGCTATCTTCGAAATGGTTTTCAGTCTGTAGACCTTCTCACTGATGGTAGAAAGTTAATCGACTCTGCCTGGGTATTTTGCACTTTTCACAGTAGGAACACCTTAAAATCGATATTCATTACAGCAAATGCACAAGATAGATAAGATGTGTTGTTTTGCTCATATAAACGTAAATATTTTATAGATCCCTCTGTGTTTTTTGGGGGCATGGGGCATGTTTATTAAAATGTTAACATCATGTGGTATTGTGTTTTACATTGAATTAACCCTACAATGTAATGAGATATAAAATCTTATAATTTTATTATAATAATCTTATCCTTACTCACTTATTCTCATTTTGTTGTTATTTAAAAGCCAGAAAAAGGCAAGAAAATTGTTTTTATTTATTTATTTTTTATAATTATCTAGAATATTTTTTTAAATTTGACTGTGAAGAAAGAGATGCATATGTTTCTCTCTCATCATCTTTCTCCGTGTCAGCACGTGTGTGTCTCTGGCGAATGTGAAGCAGACACATAGCATGAGATAATACTGCTGCTATAAATACAGTTATAAATAACTTTGCACACATGCAGATGATATGCATGTAGTGGTGGTGTGGGTGGTGATACAGTAAATGTAGCAGGTGGGAAAATAAATGAATATTCTTCTTCCGTTATTCACACTTCAGTAACACACCCAAAAACTGTTTACTTACACACAAACACACATCTATACTTTATGTCGCCAAGATTTTCTGCACACAGTGCAGGTTAGTTAAGGATGGGGCAACTCAGCCAATAAGCAGGCCATCACTCTAGCTGGGAGTTAATTGACTGACACACACACACACACACACACACACACACACACACACACACACACACACACACACACACACACACACACACACACATATATATAATTCTGCAACGTTGCTCTTAATCAGATAAGCTGCTCTCAGCACTGTATCTACTTTGCCTCTCTTTTTCAGCCCACTCTGTATGCTAGGACACCATGATGCTCTGCTCCTCCACTCTTTCTCACACTTTCTCAGCTACCCACACACACACACACAGACACACACGCACACACATGCACATACACACACACACAACCTCTCTCATACGCCTACACATAGCCCTAGTTTTTCAGCTTGCTGCACCCACACATGTGAGTAAAGTTCCAGTGTGTCTGTCAATAAATTTCACAACATATGGCACAAATGATGTAAAAAAAAAAAACTGATATAAAAATGTCCATATTTATATTTAATAGAAAAAAAATTAAATAAAATCATTAAGCTCCATGACCAGCGATACAGCATGTCCATGGTAATGAAAATGAAAAGGTCATTGGGTGTACTTTGGTTTAATGAGCCTGAAGGAAACAAGGATTAATCAGAAAAAAACTTAAAGCAACATTTATTTTAGTACACAGAAGAAAAAACTTATTAGATCTTTACAATTATTGTATCCTAAGAATACTCACAGCTGTGACTATATTTCTGCATTAAACATATGATATATGGTGTATGTTATATTAAGCAATATGTTATATTACATTATGAGCTCTGTATGTGTCTGACCAATCTATATTTAACCTTTATTTAATTATTAATTTCCACAAAAATTGTGAAATTAAAAACATTTCGTTCATTTGTCAATTTTTCACAAAATGTATTTTTGATATTTTTTCTGTCATTGATTAATTTCCGAAAACAGAACACATCAAGCATTGTATTCTTACCTTTAGTACATTTAAAAACAAGGTAAGTCTATTTCCCGTGATGAAATTTTTCAAAATCTCAGTCATACAGAAACTTGTAAGAAGCCGGCAGATGATTCTCTTGTGTCAGCTTTCTCACTCACCATGACCTGAATACGCTGTCCTCATTGCTAATCCCACACAACACCTAAAACAGGGACGACATGATTCGCAACACAATGAGGATGAAGATCAAAGGTCAGCAACATCATGAGGCTGTTCAGAATACAGTATGTAATCACTAGATATGTTATATTCATCACATGTATTATGCATGTACCAGAGTTTCCACCAGGAATTTTTTTTTATCGGGAAACGATGCAGTTTATTAGCCGAATGAGAATAGTTTCTACTTGCTCATATGATAATTACTGCTGCTGTGAGGAAATACTGAAATTTGGGCAAAAGACAAAATAAAACATGAATAAAATAGTCAACAGGCCTGAAGGACTATGACCTCAACAAACAGCCAAGACTCTAATAATATTTCCTGTACCTTTATTTTAACTAGACTGAAATAAATTTAAAGAAATACAGAAAACATTACTTTGCAACACATGTTCTTGTATTTTCTGGATCATTTGTCTCTGTAACCTTAACATGTTCCTTATTGGCACAATGAATCTAATCAGAAGCACCTACTTTTAGCAAGAAACTAATAATAACTAACTGTTTTGTCTTAATGTTCAACCACAAGCTTGTCCAGTGATATTTGCTGGTAGATATTGGTATCAGCTGCCTTAATTTCTGCAAACAATTTCTTGTAAAATCTTCTTGTCAAATCTAGAATTGAGTAAATGGTATCATTCACAGTCTGTCAGCATCTGCACAATGAAATTTAAACTAATGACTTGAATAGAGTGGATGTGGCCTAGTGATGGCCAGTTCGTGAACGAATCGTTCTTTTGAACCAGTTCTTTTTAGTGAACTGGATGAACCGGTTCACCAAATCGGACTGATTCGTTCTAAACAGTTCTCGTCTTGAGTCAGCGCTGATCCACAGGTTACTAAAGTTACTCACTTTCGGTCATGCCTGACTGTCTGTCCGACTCTAAATAAACTAATATCCCGGAGTATATGTAACTCCTATACACTGAACTGAGACATGTTGTGCTGAGAGAACTGTGAGCTCGAGCTGTTGATACAGCGCATGCGTGAATTACTGAACCGATACAGCGAATCATCAGTACAGAACTGAGAACTGCTTGTTTCGGACGCGTCCGAGAACCGATGAACTGATACAGCGAATCATCAGTACACTGAACTGAGAACTGTTTCTTTCGGACGCGTCCGACATACCGAGAACCGATTAGCTGTTCATACTGCGCATGCGTGAACCTTCAGAGCAAATTATACATATTGGGATATGCATAGTAACTAGTCATAGGTTATTAAACATTTTTATAAAAAAAAAATCTGTTCACTCAATATATGTTAGTTAATTTTACATTGACTATTGTACAGGTTAGTCTGTATTTTTATATGCCCCTTTTTGTAAGTTGATGAAGATTAGTTTATTAACTTTATATCTTTAAGACATGTAAAACATCCACGTTTGTACATCATTGCCTGTACTGGGTGTTTTAATTGCAAAACTTAAATGTAAGAAACGTATTCAACTAAAGTTATGATTACAAAGAATTTTCGAATGTGTTAAATTGATTGTATTAATATCTGCCGGCAGCGGGATTATGCAATTTGCGTCATTACATCATTGTGAATGACGTTAGGACGTAAAAGAACTGGTGAACTGGATTTTTGAACTGGTTCATTAAATCGAACTGTCCGAAAGAACCGGTTCATGGAAAAGAACCGAACTTCCCATCACTAATGTGGCCAGTTCAATAAAATATCTGCATTTTCAGTTCATGTAAGAAAAAAGTTCCCACCATAAAGTTTGTCTCTCAAACAAACTCCCATGACATGACACATGACAATTAGCATTGTTTTACTAAGATGTGCACTTTGCTAGCTGTATACATTTCTTGGGAACCATTTTATTTCCTGCTTTTTTTTGTTAACGTGACCACTAGCTGTGATTTC
Source organism: Tachysurus fulvidraco (assembly GCF_022655615.1). NCBI lineage: Eukaryota > Metazoa > Chordata > Actinopteri > Siluriformes > Bagridae > Tachysurus > Tachysurus fulvidraco. The sequence continues at coordinate 4,723,899 of NC_062520.1, read as the reverse complement.
CTAGCGTCTATGCAAACTAGAGGCTAGAATGCAGTTAATGCTACTTTTAGTGACTTTTATTTTTTCAGCATATCATCTAAGAAACTCAAATTACTGAATAATAAGATGTTTAATAGGATGTACTTTCTAATTTGTATAATATGTGTAGTTTTCTACTGGTTACTGTGTCCGGCAGAGTTTTTACCGCCAAATACCAGTATTTAATGTAACGAAAACCCTGATTAACTTATGTTACCCTTACTCATTTACAGTATGTTAAATTTCAGGAAAACTCAGGGTGTGAAGTTCCTGTGTGAATGACTATTATTCTATTGTAAATCAATATTATATCCTAATATATTTTAACTCATAAACTGATTATATAGCATTAGGGGGAAAATGGAATATCATTCTCTAGTCAACTGTGCTCATGTTCAGTTAACCTGATATCATGGTAATAAAAAGGTTGCATGATTTAAATACTTGGGGATTTGATGTTACTAAAGTGGATTATTTTAGGCAGTTAGCAGATTATATAATAATAATAATAATAATAATAATAATAATAATAATAATAATAATAATAACAATAAAATTTATTGTTATTATTATTATTATACTTTTTAATCTAATAATTAAATTTAATTAAATGGAACATTCATGAGATAAGTTCTCTCACTAGCAGAATACAACAGCACTGTGAAAGATCAATTATTGGCTCTGCATGTTTCATGTAATTGAATTATTATATAACTACAACAGTACTGAGATGTTCTCCCATGGCCTATGTCTTATTAAGTAGATTTTTTTATATTAAATGTTTGGGGCTATAATGATAAACTGTTTCAGTGAGGTCATTGATTTCATTTAAGAAAGTTAACCAATCAGCTTCTTTAATACACTAAATCTTTATACTGACAGCATGTTTAAAACAGTTCCTTCATTTAATTTTCTTTGTTCATGATGTATATTGTGAAGAGAAGTTGGAGCTAATGCACTAGCAATTTCTCTCTCTCTCTCTCTCTCTCTCTCTCTCTCTCTCTCTCTCTCTCTCTCTCTCTCTCTCTCTCTCTCTCTCCCTCTCTGTGCATTAACATCACATCCATTGCTTTGGCCTGAGGATTTTTCACGCCTGTGTGCAGAACCTGACTCTCTCCAGTCTATTAGTCTCTGATGAGCAGAAAACTCTGTATGCTGCAGTTTACTCGGGTGCTTTTAAGCACAGCACTGAGCCCATTAGCACACTGCAGAGAAAGACATGGAGGAAAGACAGACTGAAGTGTCTAATAGAGAGGTAGAAAGAAAGAGAATATTTTAGCACAGCAGGTAACATTTCCATTCTCTGATGTAATCCTGAGTCTCAGCAAATTCCTTAGACTTTGAGCACAGAAACATTTCTCAGGCTGATCACCCACATGTCTAGGTTAAAAATGTCTGCAGAAGGATATCATTACCTGACATTTTTTACTTTCTATGGACATTTAGCATGGCCCTCATTAGTAGAATCATTGTATTAAAAGACTTAACAGATTTTATTTTCATATTAAGCTTAGATTATGGTGTAGAATAGAATTTACTAGCTGTATTAATAGTATGTCAGTGGAAGGTCCTCCCAAAGCATTGTGTGTGTGTGTGTGTGTGTGTGTGTGTGTGTGTGTGTGTGTGTGTGTGTGTGTGTGTGTGTGTGTGTGTGTGTGTGTGTGTGTGTAGTCCTGGGTTATTGGCCAGCAGATCTTAATATGAGCTGTAATCTGTGTAATCCTGTGACCAAGAGTCTGTTAGATCTGTCCCAAAAGAGGGAATTGAGCTGACCCAACCAGCATCTCTCTCTCTCTCTCTCTCTCTCTCTCTCTCTCTCACACACACACACACACACACACACACACACACACACACACACACACACACACACACACACACACACACAAACACACACAAACACAAACATGGTTGATTATAACCCCAAGAAAAAGGAACAGTCAAGGGTCCATCACTGATAAAACCAACCAGTGCAGACTCACAGGAACTCATTTGGTCTTCATATGAAAGAAGGATAGGGAGAGACTTTGGGAGAGAAAGTGTATTCTTAGAAAAACAGGGCTGGAAAGAGAGAAATCGATGCAGCCATCCATCTTTTTGGTCATTTAATTAGATCAGTGTTGGGTATTGAATAGTACATAATTTGAGACAATGGTCTCCTCACATACACTTTACAAACACAGTTTTAATTAATGTAACGTATACCACACTGAATGGTTGAATTCTTAAATCTGATTAGTCAGAAAGTGTATTAATTATCTAACATTTGTGAATGACAGATGTGCTCGTCCTAATACAGTATATATTTTTCTATAGTAACACACCATTCAGGGGGTCCTGTACAGAAGATAATCTACACAATCTAAGAATAATATTAAGAAAACATTTAAAAGAATGTCATATGTACATTTTCTTTTTAACAAAGAAAAACATAATCATTGAGGTGGTGACTTTTTCATATGCTAGGAGACATGTATTTCATGTTTATCTGTCAGTGCTTTGTAACAGTTACGGTGCTCACAGTTTCCCATTACAGGAAATTTTTCAGGACAGAGGATTTTATGCTTTTTGGCATTTTAGGAAAACGACAAGCTGCATTTTTTAGAGAAACAGAAAGAGAAAATGAGATGCAGGTGAGGGAATGGTAACTGATCTCACAGATGGTCTACATCATTAAATCTATCTTTAAGCAGAATAACACATTCCAGACAGTGCTGTTGTGAAAATAATACACTCTCTCCGTCCTGACATAAATTATTAGCCCATAACGGCACTGTCTGTTGTAGGTCATTCCTTATTTATACCACAGTGCTGTTTTGATTGGTCAGACGGTGTTGTTGGAGGTTTATATTAATATATTAACTTATACATGAACTAATACATTATTGTTTCTAAAGTAGCAACAGAAGGCTCGATATAAACACATATGTGACTCCTGATTTGGTGATCGAATACAATGCAGTAGAAGCAAAGATATAATCGAGTGTAATAGTGCTGAACTTTGCCAAAGTTTCAGTGCAATTATGCAAATTTATTTAGAAAAATTTTACTTTTTGACCTAACGGAATCAGCTGAGATATATGTTTTTTGTTATACAGTCATTCTGTCTATAAGACCAAATACATTTTAATATGTTTTCACAATAACAGATAATTTATAGATAATTTAATGGCAGATGGAATTTTAATGTCTAATCCTCAGTATGGTGAAGTTTTTAGTCAGGATGTGTGATGTGATGTTTAAATTGTGGAAGGAGTCTCCAATGCAATGCTGTACAACAGTAACAGAAGTAATGCTTTAACTTTTCTGACAGGAAACTCCAGTAATTCGGGACAGCACTCATTCGAGTTTACACTTTTTGGTATCTCGGGAACATGACAAGATCATGGTGTTTTTTCCTTGCTAACTTCGAAAGAGTGAAGAGTTCTACCTGCTATAATATAAGTGATTAAATTGTCTAGTAGATATTCCACAACATGAATTGAAAAACATTGTAATCAATGGAAAATTGCTGTAGTATAAGAGGACTAAAATACTTCAGGATGTGCTGTTACAGAAACATAATTGGTAACAGGAATTCGGCTTCACCTCCAGCCATTTACACCACCATTGATTATTTTCCCAAAATAGTATAGAACATTATAATGTTTTCTTGGACAAAAACACATTTATTAAAAATATTCACTATTTATTCAGTTATATTATTACTATTTCTCTGAGAAAATATCTACTTTTGTCTCAAATCATATTCCATAAAATGCACGAAATCCCCTTAATTGGGTTATTGTTCACGAAGCTTTCAGTCCATAAGAACTAACTGTTTTTTTTTGTTTACATTATAGTAAAACTATTGATTTTGTCTGAGAAATGTGTGTGTGTGTGTGTGTGTGTGTGTGTGTGTGTGTGTGTGTGTGTGTGTGTGTGTGTGTGTGTGTGTGTGTGTGTGTGTGTGTGTGTTTAGAACTTATAATGTGCTGATGGATTCAGTGATTTGGATTTGAATCATGACACAGACAAAGTCCATTTCCTGAGATAAGGCTGTTTTCGATGGAATGATATGAAATACAAAAGTTGGCTAATTTCAGATGTATAATAATTGGAACTGATATGAGATGAGACAGTAGGACAAAATAGGTTTGGAAATCTCATTAAGTGGAGTTTCATATCCTGCTGGCCCGGACTGTAAGCTCTCACGTAGCACCACAGCAGTTCAAAGGCAGCCGTGCTGCAAATTGCTTTTCTCATACACATTCCTCAAACTTTATTCGTTTTTGCCTGAGAAGGCAATCGAGGAGGGTGGGTGGATGAATGAAATATACATCTAAGGCAGCCAGACTGAAAAAGTGAGTGAGAAAAAAGGGGGGGGTGGGGGTCAGTTATGAAGTTAGAAATGCACTCATTGTTTATAGAACTTAAAATCAAGATCAACCCTTCCATTATAATGAGAGATTTTTCTCTTTTCTTTTTTATAGATATGAATTAGACCTGATGTCTAGTCATTTTGCATATAACAACATTAGACTGAACTGGAGGTTGCTATAAAGGATTTGATTTAATTTATACTTAAAAAACGTATATTTATACATACTCATATACATATATTAATTATTACAGAACGTTCCTTTTCGATGAGAAAAATGCTGTATATTCAACAGTGCAGTTACACAACCAAGTAAGAAAAATCAGGTACAAGCAGCATGACAAAAATAATATGACCAGCTAATGCATATTATATGAAGTACAATTCACAGATTATGGAAAAAAGCAGCATTAAACAAAGACAACTAGTGTCAGTAGGGACTTATAATTGCGCCGTCTACAGTATCACAGAAAAGTTCAACAGCAGGGTCATATCACAGGCATTATAACAGAATTCAATATAGTAGGATCCTTCATATAGGCTCTAAACAGCAAAGAACAACTCTAGAGCTATAAACCAAGGTGAACTATGGGAGGTCAACCAACTAGGAAGAAAGAGACACTAAGGAATACATCAAGATTAAGAATTCAAATATTAAAGAAAACTATGGAATTATGTAGCACTGGACACTATAAGAAAATAAGACACATATCCATGTTTTATACTTTTGTGTATTTGAACTGTATGTATTCCAGGGTAACATGTTACTGTAATCTGTTGCACCATGGAACTTTAAGAAACAAGGAAAAATCCAAGGGCTAAAAACTACAGAACTAGGAGTGACCAAGGACTAAGGGATTCCCCAGGAATAAATACTCTGAGAACCTCAGGGACGACCCATTGAATGGGCAACACTGGGTAAAAACTAGGAACAGGAAATAAAAACTAGGAACTAGGAAAAAATAGGGGACACTCAAGGAGTACAACTATACAAAAACTGAAGGATACCCAGGAAGTAATGTAATTTAGAGGTACTCCAGGTTTAGGAAATAGGTTTAGGAAATAGGAGATACTTGAGGATATCTCTGGGGATGTTTTTACAACATATTAGAAAATAAATCATGACTAAAAAATAGGATAATTTTTATATACCATTAGGAATAAGGTATACAAAAGGACTAAGATCTCTAGGACTAAGAGAGCTAGAGGATTGGTAAATTGTGAAAAGTAGAGAACACCAAAATTCAAGGAAATTTCAAACAATATGGGGGTACCACTGGTCATGTTACTTAAAGGCCTAAAGAGATCAAATGATGACTAAGAGCTAGCACAATCTAGGGAAAACCACAGGAACTGGAGGTTACCGAAAGATTATGAACTTGTAGAAACTTCAAGGCTGGAAATATGAGAAACCAGGGGACACCCAAGTATATTACATACCTAAATACTACAAATTAGAGGACAAATCTATGAACTAGACAAAACTTTAAGACACCAAGGTGTAACAGGAACAAAGAATAAAGAGCTTAGCACAGTTTGCTGTTTATTTCAGCAAATTGCGTATTTGTTGAAAAAAGCCAATGCAGAAAGGACGAGTGACTAACTTAGTGACACCATCTTTTAGCCCTTTCCAGTTTGGATTGAAAGTAAAAAAAATTCTGTCTAACTACACAACATGGCCAAAAATTTGTGGACTCCTGGTCTTCACTTTCTTCCCCAAACTATTTTTATGTCTGTAGTACACAATTTTATTTCATGTATTTATATACTTTAATATTACAGTACACATTTCCCTTCACAGAAACTAAGATGGCCAAACTTTCCAGCTTGGCAAAGCCTCTGTGTACAAAGCAAGATCCATGAAGGCATGGTGTTTTAAGATTAGAGCAGGAAATTTCTTATTGATCTTGAATCTTGCATGGGGTGTTCAACAATCACATATGAGTGTGATGGAAAGGTTCCCAAACTTTTGTCCTTAAAGCGTACACATTCTCATTGGTAAGTGCAATTTAAGCTAACGTTAGTCATCAAGATTAAAACGAAGTTGGTTAAAATTAATTTTTCATGGATTTATGTTCCCTGGAGCTTTAATGTTAACATAAAACTCAGGTAGAAAAGTAAATAAAAACAATTCTTGAAAATGATCGAATAATCATAAAATGTGTGCTTGCTGGAATGTGAATTGGCTTCAGGGTGTAGTGTGGTGTGGTCTGGAGTCTGATAGTATGCTAATCTGTGTCAGTGCTGTACTAAATTTAACTTCTCCATACTTTTAATAGCACAAAGACACAGCAACAGAAGTGGGCCAAGCCAACATCTGCCTAATTAGATCAGAGACCTATTTCTGACATTTCTATAAATGTGTGTCATTTAACATCCTGTTGGTGTCATCATTAAAACCGGTGTAGGACGAAAGAGTGTTTGCAGTGCTGGAGGGAATTCCCTGCTTTTCTCAACAGGATGTGACTAGTTATTTTAAATTTTCAGATACACATTCTAACTATTGAAAAGATTTTTGTACATTCTGACTATTTTGCATTATAGAAAGTCTAATTCAAGGCAGAGATGTATTACAGCATTACAGCGCTTCACATATGCAGCATATAGTTAGTTTAAATTCCTGTATTTTTGCACATGTACTGTAGAATATACAGTATGTACTGTACTCTGGTCAGCGCTGCTTTTGTGCATTTTGTCTTGTAGTGTTGTAGTGCATTTTGTCTTGTAGTGTTTTGTATTGCTTGTTTGAGCTGCCTTTTCTTTTGCACTGTTTGTACTAGGTTGCTAACTTACATTACTGTAAGTCCATACAGTAGCTCTGTCTTTCCATGTAGCTCTGTTTTCATTCTATTTAGCACCAGGGTCCTGGAGAAACGTTGTCTCATTTCTATACCATGTCATTTATATATGAAGATATGTCACATGTCCTGTATATTTGGACCAACAATCAAACAATTCAAACAAAGAAATTATGATTGCAACACGCAAAGCGTTTTAAACTAAGTGCCCACTTTTTTCGATAATGTTGCTGTTTACATACACTTTTAAAGTTATTTCTTATTTTTTTTATTTTTTTTGCTTGCTGTATTTCTGACCACTGAATCAAAGATATTTAAAGGTATTCTTTCATCTCTTTCACTCATGTGAAATCCTTTTGTTCATTTCTTAGTTTTTCTGGTTTGTTTAGTTATATAAGACAAAAAAAATCTAAAAACTATACAGCAAACAAAGCAGAAGTATAAATTTCACTCTGATTCATATTCAGCAAGTATTAAACAATGTTAAAGTACACTTTTAGTCCTAAATGTTATGAGTCAATGATATTAGCATTTGAATTTATTGACTTTCTTCAAGAATTATCTTCTATTGAAATTTCACTGCTATAGTTACACAGGTAAGCAATTTATCTGTTAAGTGAGCCAGTTAGAAATTACTACTATATTAAATAATACAAGTCAGTTTTGTTGACTCGAGTCACATTACTTTTTGTGGAAAAAACAGTTTTTTGGACCAAAATCACAAATTTGCTGACTTGACATGGACTTCAGACCTTTGACTTAAAAAGACTTGATTATCAAAATCAAAAGCTCCAAATAATACATTTAAAAATGTGTATTCATTGAGTATTCACAATTCTACATCCCCTGATATAAAAGACACTTTGCAATAGCCAAGCTTGCAGAGGTAATATCTTCCACCTACAAAGATTATGGTGTTTGCAACAACTGAATGCCTGCAGCATGTAGAACCTGGGGTTGTGGAATATCAAACCCAAAGGCAACAACTTTCAATTGAACTGTTAGACACATACACTTAGGTTTTTATAATATTTTATCGTTTCAAATATCCATCTATTTTCACTGATCTGTCTAGAAAGTGATTTAAAAAGCGTCCATGAACTGTGTAAATTTACTGCACTAATTTTTACACTAGCTTTTGTAAATTTTGTAAAACCCAAATTAAGACACTTATAGGATCTTATAGGACACTTGTGCCTTGCAAAACAATGACTTGGTCCCACCTGAGCTACTGTACAAGTAACAGTGTTGTCTTGGTGAAGATTTTTAAATGACAATTTCAATTAAAAATAGATTTAAGAAAAACAGATTTTCAGAAAATTAGATTTTGAACAAAGTCACGGAGGAATTATATTTGTGGTTCATAATAATGTTTATTAAAATTAGAGTCCTGACTGTAAAGCAGACTGATATTAGTTTGATTTCTTGTGTGTGTGTGTGTGTGTGTGTGTGTGTGTGTGTGTGTGTGTGTGTGTGTGTGTGTGTGTGTGTGTGTGTGTGTTACAGGCCAGTAACTAATGTGGAAATGTGTAATGACATTTTAGACACAAAATAATGAGTTTTTTGTTTCAGTTACTTCAGTTATATTCCTCAAAATAACAAATGTTTTACTGAAGTAGGAAGATGTAAGATAACAGGTATAGAGGGATGAGGGGGGAAAAGTAGTTGAGTGTTAAGGGACGCAGAGGATAGACAGCAGAGGCCAGCAGGGTAGGACAATGAGTTTCTCGCTGCACCATCTGTCCACACAAGACGTACAAACAAACATGAATGCTTATTAGCTATAGTACAGTGAAACCAGCACAATAACTGACCAACAGTAACCGTAATCCACAATAAGACCCACACACACTGATGTACATGTATACAAATATTTTCTATTCAACAGAAGCACTGATGGTGCACATACTTTTTGAAAGTCGTTTTTTTCTTTCTGGTTATCTCTAACATGTGTAGCTTGGAGCTTGAAGAAAAAAAAATCCTATTTTCCCCAGAGATGAAAAAACACGATCGGAAATCTCACCCATCAGGAAGAAAACGACTCAGAGCCTGATTTCTTACATTAGGCAGCACTGCATACCCAGAGGCCTTGTCGAACTCTGGTCATGTCTTTTGTGGGTCTGTGCCACAACACTGTGCATTAATGAGCGCTGGTGTGTATTTGGACCGTTTTCCTCTCTGCTAAAGGTGACACAAATTGAGTGTGTCCATGGTGATGGGATGCACAGTAAGGTTCTGGGTGATGTCTGGGTCTGGCAGAGTGATGACAAGAGCCTCCATTTTCCCTCAGGCTATGTGCTAGTAATACGGCACGACACAAAGATCGACACAACAACCTGGAAATGTCACTCAGGTGGAAGAGTCAGGAAGAAAACTGTCTCAAATAAATTACTATTTAATGCTTCCTGGCCAGGATTTGTGATTAGATTGTGAATTGTGTTTCAGAACAGCGAGCTTGACAATGACACGTGTAACATCATTGCAGCTAAATCTCTAATGTGTTTAATAAAATCTGCCAGTCAGGTGTCTGGGCGAAGAACTGAAACAGAAGCTTTGTTTTATGTTTCTAGCAACCATGGCATGATCTGTTAGCGGTTTTGATGGCATACTAATCTCTAAAACTCAAAATGATACTGGATGCAGGTTTGAATACACGTTTTGTATATTGAGTGATCTGTCAGTCAGTGGTGCCTGTAAGAAATGTATTTATTAGCCCTGTGACTGACTAAAACATTATAGCACAGTGCTGTTTGTTTACTAATGTAATTGGTCAGAAGATTATTTGATAACAGAAGATTGTTTTATAACAGCAGCCATGGAGGTAGTTTTCGCTGCAAACCACATTTTTAAATGTATAGAATAAAAGCCTTTATTTTGTCACATATACAATACAGCACAGTGAAATTCTTTCTTCACCCATCCACTCTTTGGAAGTTGGGGCCAGAGCACAGGGCCAGCCATGATACAGAACCTATGGAATGGTAAGGGTTAAGGGCCTTGCTCAAGAGCCCAACAGTGGCAGTTTGGCGGTGCTGGACCCAGATCCTTGACAATTTGAGTCACTACTGGCCCTGAATGTGCTTGTTCTTATACACTATTGTTTCTATAGTGACAGCTGGCTTCCTGGGATGTTATATGGAGTCTCCAGTGTCAGCGCTTTGTAACTTTAACCTTTCCAGCACAGGAACGTTATCAGTACAGAGGAGTTTACACTTGGTGGATCTTAGAAACAAACTCTTTTTTTATTTTACTTCTTTTACATTACATTGCAAAATTACATTACAATAAATGAATAAAAGCTGGAGTGTATCTTTATAAAACGAAAAAAGAAAAAGGTTAGTCCTGCAAACATACAAATTACTGTGGTTTGAGTGCAATAAATAAATAGAAATAAATAAAACTTTAAAATCTGCTATTATGGGAAAATAATCAACATTAATTACAGTTAATTACTCTCATAGCTTCTGTTCTAGAAAATTAACACCAACACCATCTGACCAAACAGAATCATGGACAACACAAAAGCAGCACAGTTTGAGCCACTATAATATTTTATCAGTTTCTCTCTTAACCTTTCCTGAGAAACTTAACATTAGAGAAAGATGCAAATTGCAGAGCCATAGTTAGCCACTAACAGGAAAGAATGCCTTTTGGCTGTAAAGAAAATAAATGAGCAGTGATAGCAAAGCATAACGCCGTCATCAATACGCCTGCGCTCGCAACACCATAATCAGTATCTGCTCTCATCACAGTTATTCATCTCAAATCCATCTGGCCATTTGCTGTGCTTTACACCTCTCAGCCCAACCCTCACAGCTGCTAGAGAAACACTTCACTGGCAGTTTCATCCCTTTCCGCCAGTCTTAACAGACTCCCTCACTCTCTTTTTCATTTTTAGAAATGAGTACTGCAGGCAATCACCACAGCCAACGGCACATAAGGTATGAATCATTACAATGGGTAAAAATCAGATCCAGAAAAGCTTGCCTAATACATGTGAACAGCAAACAGTCCTAAGCTCAGGCCATATAAGGTAGGCGCTAGATGAAGTCAGAAGTCAGAGCACGAGTGAGTCACTGAGCGGCATGTGCAGGACTGGCACTTTCACTTTCTGACCTCCTGTACCGAGAGCAAAAAATGACGTGTCAGGAAACATGTACCTCATGTGAGGGCAGAACATACTGAAAAACAAAAGACACACACACACACATAAGTTTTCAGGGAAGAACGGTTCAGCCAAAAGCAAGTTTTGGTATTAGAAAATGAAAACAACCTCCACACCTCGTATAAAAGAGATCACAAAACTGGTAGTTTACAGAATATCAAAGTCTACTAAAGGCAGTAGAGAATTTTCCTGACAGTGTTCGGGGCTCTGTCATGCAGACACTCTCCCAGTTTAAATGTATATTAAAGACATATCTCTTTATAGATCCTATGACCTTGTGTCTATGCTAATTTCTCTCCATTTGCTTCTCATTTCCTACCCATCCCGAGGCATCTAGATATCTACCAGCTCCAGTAGTATTCCACTTCATGAAGATTTCAGACATTCAAAAAGAAGATAACAACTACATGTGGTCTTTGAAGACAGCGTTCTAATCAATAACCAATTGTTGGACTGTATATGACTAAAAGAAAGTACATTATTCATAATAACAGTCTCCGATGTTTATAAAAGTTTATAATCATATCCTCCAGTGTCACCCAAATTAGGATGAGGTCCATTTTTGAGTCTGGATCCTCTCTTCCATCTAAAGGAGTTTTCCACACCACTGTAACCTCAGGTTTGTCCATTAGGGTTAAATACACACTTAATTTTATAAACACTTTTAAATATAAGTCTAATATTATTCTTGAACTTTTGTATTATATGAAAAGTATTTTTGTATAATAATATGTGTCCTCTACAGTTTCTTTGAGACAATGTCCATTGTTAAAAGCACTATACAAATAAAATTTAATAAAACAATAACAACTGCAATATTCTGTTCTTAAAAACTTCAACAAATGAACATTTGTAACTGTTATAAAACTACAACCAATACAAATCTACAATTGTTAAAAATGTTAAAATACTACCTTAAGATTACATTATATTTCTAAATTAATTCATTCATTAATTCAATTATCAACATAACCAAGTCCAAGATCAATGTCTTGTCCATTAAAAAAATGCACCTCAAGAGTTTATCCGATCTAATCAAACAATCTTGCTTCTAATATTCATAAAGTATTTGACCTACTAGGCGAAGACTGGTTCTAAACATCCAGAGACACTAATGCTGTAAAAGGTCAGCAGATTGATATATCTACATTTAATTTATGTTTTGTTTTTTGTTTTTTTATGAATGATTATAGAATTAATTTGTTTATTAAGCTGTGTGTGAACATAATCAGGTATAACCAGTATGTCTGATGGGAAATTAACAAACACCTACTCAGTGCCGAGTCCAGCAGATTTGCTGTCAGTGGTGGGTGAGGAAAAGAGGAGTGTAAAAGGAACAGAAGAGAAGGAAAAAAAGGGTAATTTATCATTCACTGTTCTACTGTAGAAGTGAGAAACTTTCACTCAAGTATTTACTGTACATTTACAGCATGTGACAGACTCAAAATATCATTCTTGTAAAACTACTGAAAAAGGAAGGTCTTTCATTTTTTTCTATACTGTTTTATTAATCTAGGTGAGATTTTGAAGAAAGTTACTGAGTTTTTTTTTAAATCTTGTCTTTGGTAAACCAGTTATCCTTGTCAGGTTATCTCAATACCCTTTGGATGAGATGCCAGTCCATGGACTTACACATTCACACACCGCTTCACAACTAAAGGTAGTGTAGTGTAGATTCATCAATCCATCTTCTGTTGGGAGGTAGAAGGAAACTAGAGATCCTGGCAGAAAGAAAATGGAGGAGATATCTAAATCTTGAGGTAACTTGAGTTCAGTATTGAACCTGAGCTTCGCACTGCACCACCGTAGAACCCAGGAAGACCTACCACATAATTAATAAAACTTTCCTTACTTAGATTATTATTAATGATTAATATCTGATACTTATTTGAATAATTTGTACTTTGACTGTTTTGTAACTGATCTAAAAAAAAGTGTAGTAGGTTTTGTAGGTTCATATGAATTAATAAAAATAAAGTCTCTTAACATTGATCTTTTTAACCTTGGATAGGAAAAGATTCATTTATTTAAAATCATGTTAAGCACAAAGTTCTGGCTCTCTCTCTGTTTATACTATATATATATGTATATGTGTGTGTGTGTGTGTGTGTGTGTGTGTGTGTGTGTGTGTGTGTGTGTGTGTGTGTGTGTGTGTGTGTGTGTGTGTGTGTGTGTTTGAATGTCATCAAATAACAAAGGCCCCAGGGGAGCACTCCTCTATATAATGATAGATACTTGGAAATATAAGGACTGGGGATGTAGTTGAATACAAGTGCATTATTTGGAAGTGAGACTAAGATCCCATGGGCTGTAACAAAAAAAGTCACGTAAAAAAAGCTGAGTTTTTTCATGAATTTTATCCATTATTGTGCATTTACAATGTCCATTGACTCTTTACTAGTGTCTGAGCAACTAATGTCTGGGCAAATAAATGAGTTATTCAGGATAGTATAAGTACAAAATCATAAATAATAACAGCACAGATCTTTGGAGTGAAGTGGAATGGTGCATGTGAGATTGAGGAAGTGTCAGAGATGGAGTTCATACACCATACTGACATTTCTACGTCTTTTTCTGAGAAGCTGTTTAAATCTAATTACAAATATGGAAATTTTGCACAGAATTAAATTAACAAAGAACAGACACCGATAGAAGCACTGCATAACACCCTTCATGTCAAGGTGACTGTGTGGTGTTTTTTTTGTTTTTTTTGTTTTTTTTGTGTCTTGCACTAACACAGGTTTGAACAGTGAAGCTCTTGTTCATCTAGCCATATTCCTCACTATGGTTTGTCTACTCCCCTGACTGCTCAGAGAAATGTTTCTCAAGATTGTTTACTTTTCTTTTCCAGCTAAATAAATGACTTCAATGTCTTGGAACTGTGGATATATTAGCATTTTTAATGTGTTTCAACAGTGTATATTTGTGTGGTGTGTTTGTGTGTATGCGTGTGTGTGTGTGTGTGTAGTCCTAAAATGCTGACATTGCTTTATATACTCCAGGTAACCAAAGAAGTAAAGGAAAGTGGGAGAGTTGGGGAGGGGGGAGTGCGGGAAGCGGGTCGGTGGGGGTAAAACTCAAAGGCAAGCCTTGGCAAGCTTGGTATAGGACATCTGTTGTGTGTCGAAGCTGTCGAGGCTTTCTGAATTAGCTCTGCTCTGTCACTCCTGTGTGGGGGTGTGAGGCACTTCAATCTGGCACATCCTTCAGCCATGTGTCTCACTGTCCATCAAAAAGGAGGCTTCAATTGCCGCTCAGCTGGACGGCACAGATGGGCCCATGTGTGTGTATGTCCTTGTGTGTGTGTGTAAGAATAAAGTTCCATTAAAACGTGTTAAAATTTTTTGAAACTGTAGATCATATTTGGGTCACTAGATATGAAAAGGTCCAACTTAGAGAAATTTTTAAACATTGTATAGAAAAGCTCATGCTTTTAAAAAGGACGATATCACAACATCAACACGACACCCTTCACAGAATTTTACATTGATTTACAGTAATAATTTCAAGTCATTATATATATATATATATATATATATATATATATATATATATATATATATATATATATATATATATATATGCTAGAAACACTAGCGTTTCATGTTTGCTGAGATATTTGGGACAATGTTGCTCTTATGGATTTATGGATGAACAGCATTTGGAGCAGAGACTAAAATAATAATAAACCTTTGGTAACAGTGAACCTTGAAATTTGGAAATTTACCAAAACATGCTACCCACACTCAGTCACTTCAAGGGCATTTAAAAAAACATGTTGTTCTCTGTTGTTTGTTTGTGTGTGTGTGTGTGTGTGTGTGTGTGTGTGTGTGTGTGTGTGTGTGTGTGTGTGTGTGTGTGTGTGTGGGAAAGTTAAGTCTTATATAACACGATTTGGTGCTTTTGCAGGTAAAAAAAAAAAATACAAATAAAAAAACTGGTAGCAAAGGGCTGGAGTAAAAGGAGTTTGAAAGATGGAGGACGATGGAGGACAGTGAGGAGGTGCAGAAGGCATGGATTCATATCCTCCAGCTGCTTTTGAAATTTTCTTTCTCAATTATTCATCACAGGTCTTAAAAATTTCATCGCTCATGTGTAGGAGCCAAATGCTTCCTACAGCAAGAGAGATGGAGAGAGGTGAGACACCTGGATTTACTTTTAAATTCAATTTAAGACCATTACTCTTTTTCTCTTCATTCTCTCTCTCTCTCTCTCTCTCTCTCTCTCTCTCTCTCTCACACACACACACACACACACACACACACACACACACACACACACACACACACACACACACACACACACACACACACAAACACACAGAACTAGTTTTCTGTAGCCTATTGGTGCAAATATATGAGCTGGCCGTTTGACAGGCCACAGATTATAGAGGATATTAGAAGTAGAGGGTATTGTGCTACAGTTCTGCCGGGAGCAGAATAAGACTTCTCATCATAACTGCCTGTGTTCCAGCTCTCCAGCATCCATCTCTCTGCTCATCTCATCCTTTCTCATCTCTCTCTACCCCTCTCTCTCTCTCTCTTTCTCTCTCTCTCACACACACACTATGGATATCATTACTGCAGAGCTCTGCCGAATGAGACTGAGGATTTGTTGTGTATGTTATTGAACACTAAGGTGAAGCCCTTTTTCTCTAAGCGCAGCACCTTTGATCTTAACTCAAAAAAAGAATCCTGCACTTTTTATAAGCCATCCAGCTTGACTGCTTCATCTTCGTACAGAGTAGCCTTACCTCAGAAGCTGTGGTACATATGCTACCTACAACCTACACCAGAGAATACTACATGGATCATAGGCCAACAATCACTTATGGTATATTCCGTAGTGTCCACAGTACTAAACAGGAAAGTGAAAGAGCACCTCATACACCTCAACACCTGCAGGTTGCCCATGCAGTCTGACCCCAACCTCCAAAGTTGGGATTTGCAAAGAAAGAAGAAGAAATTTCACTGTGCTCTAATGTATATGTGACAAAAATAAAGGCTTCTATTCTATTGCAATGAGAAGGTCAGGGTTTCTGCTCCTGGGCCCTTCTGCAAGACCCTAACCCCTCTCTGCCCCAGGGATGCTTTATCATGACTAACCGTGTGCTCTGACCCTAACTTTACGTGACAAATAAAAAGTCTTCTTCTTTGTCTATTGTCTATGTCTATTTGTTAATTGAACCAGCTCCAGTTATCTTCCGTGCGATGAAGATTTTGGACCTCCACTGAGTTGAGGCCAACTCTGTGAGAATCCTGAGGCATCTAGAGATCTACCAGCTCCAGTTAGACTCTGCGGTACTAAAGAGGAGATACCAAATGAATGTGTTCTTTTGTATTAATACAACATTTGTTGGACTGTATATTTATAATCACACCCTCCAGTGTCACCCATATGAGGATGGTTTCCCCTTTGAGGTTTCTTCCTTCCATTAAAGGAAGTTTTTCCTTGCAACTGCTGCCCGAGTCACCTCAGACTTGCTCATTGAGGATAAATACATACACATTTAAATATATCTAATATTGATCTTGAATTTTGTATTATATTAATCTTTATATTATTCTTTATAATAACCTTTTGTCCTATGTTTACGTTCTGTAAAGCTGCTTTGAGACAATGTCAATTGTAAAAAAGTGCTATACCGATACATTTTAATTGAATTGAATTTGTCTAATCATTGAAATTTTCTATCTAAGACACCATCAGTGAAACATATTCAAGAACTTTAAACAAGAAACAGATGTAATCACACCAAATGAACTAGACATCTGAGACTGAATGGAATTGCAGTGTTACCAGACCAGGGAGTAAACCAGGCTGATCTAATGAGGCAGCATCGCAAAATAACATTTACCAATAATAAAAAAAAAAACCTTTGCAGAAAATGGAAATATGGTTTAGTCAGGGGTCTAGATCATGAGGGAGGAGTTTGCAGTCAGTGCCACAAATGAATAGCTGATTTGTCACACATAATTCTTGCTTCCCTGCATGTCACATCAGCAAAAATCGCACATCCCAAAAACACAGTTATTCCAGACTTTTCCTCAGTATCGTCCTAATGGTTTGTTACTAATAATATGCAAATGCAAACAATAATACTATTACTATCTTATAATACTATGTACTATAAGATACTATTGGATATGAAAACTTGAGACCATTTCCATTTTTAATCAAAAATTAACAAAACATTTTAGAATGTTGAAATATTTAAACCAAAGAAAGGAAATATTTAATATTCTGCACTATTTCTAGGCTTCCAATTGAATGTAAGTAAAATTATTATACTCTTTTGAACAATAGGTCAGATATAAGTCCTTATATCTAATCTGAAAGTGTGCGATCAGATGACACTCTGATGGATTTGATTTAAAATAGATCATAGATTTTTTTTCACAAACTTGTACAGTCTGTGTAAGCTTGAATGCACACTGTCATTAAAGCAAAAAACTAGAAAAACCAAATATTAAGAAACTCTGAAATTCATGTTAACATCTTAAAGATTCTGGCTACCATTCAAGTTGTGGACAAAAATATAAATTTTTTTAACATAGTTTTGTAAAACAACAGCTAGACAATATAAGTACATTGCCTCCAAAGTAGCATAGCATTACTGCCTTAATGTGTACCTCAATGTAAAGATAAAAATAGCAAAAGTCTGATGTGACTGTTCCCCTTCCCCTCCGCCTTGTGTGTGTGGAGTTTGTATGTTCTCCCCGTGCCTCGGGGGTTTCCTCCGGGTACTCCGGTTTCCTCCCCCGGTCCAAAGACATGCATGGTAGGTTGATTGGCATCTCTGTAAAATTGTCCGTAGTGTGTGAGTGTGTGAGTGAATGAGAGTGTGTGTGTGCCCTGCGATGGGTTGGCACTCCGTCCAGGGTGTATCCTGCCTTGATGCCCGATGACGCCTGAGTTAGGCACAGGCTCCCAGTGACCTGAGAAGTTCAGATAAGCGGTACAAAATGAGTGAGTGAGTGAGTGATGTGACTGTTATTTCACACACTTTCCTGTCATACTTTTATAGAGCTCTGATTATCTAGCATGCTTAAATTTGTTTTTCACTTTTCTTATGGATTAATCTGAATCAAAATCTCATTACACAATCTTCACAATCATACTATCTTCTTCTTCTTCTTCTTCTTCTTGTTCTTCTTCTTCTTCTTCTTCTTCTTCTTCACAACACACCAAGACATATTCCTGTACACGTAAAACCTACAGTACCTGGCAATAATCCTGATTCTAAATAGTGTACAATGTCGAGGTTTATGGTACGACTTGTGGTGGAAGTGGTAGCTCAGTGGTGAAGGTGTTGGACTACTGGTTGGAAGGTTTGAGTTTGAATCCCAGGGTGTAATTTAAGTGGATTTAAAAGATGTTACAAGACTTGTAGTTGAGATTTATGGCAAAACTGTTTCCGTATATAAACACAGAAAATGTGCAAATCTTTGCAAAAATTATATTTTTATGAAAATGTTTTAAAACCTGATTATGAAGCATTACATTTTGAATTTGAAGTGAGGGACAAAATCCTGTGAAACAGATTTTTCGCCAAACCCTTCCTGTAAGTGATATAGAAACAATAGTGATGAGAAACTGGATCTCAGTGGGGATGAGCTCAGTTATTGGGATTTTCCATTCCACCTTCATCACTTTCAGAGCCTGAATAATGATATGAGCATCTGTTTGCAGTACAAACAATAGGGATTATAGCATTGAATTTGTTTCTTTGTCTCTCAGCCATGAGTTCTCCTGTATGAGGAATGCTGTTGGGACTTGCAATCTCTCTGTGCAGGTCTTCAACCATATGATTGTGTTTTTCATTACTGAGACTCACTATGATGCAAGCATGATGATAATGACATAGTGTCTACTTTTGTTGAATTATAATGTGTGTGGAGTGACAGCAAACACAGGGCATCGCACAGGTGCTTGCAATGCAGCTCACGCCATTAAAGCCTGTTACATGGCAACAGAGAGATAAAACATTACGGTTTAAAGGTATTCCTCCTTTCCGTCGTTTCTCAGCAGGACTCCATCTGTCGCATCCTCTCTGCTCTGGTCTCTACGGGAGGCCCGACACTAATGTAAAACAAGGCTTTCTTCTTCACCGCATTTCAGAGAACAGACGTTTGGCACTTCTCATGCAGCTTCGACTTTGTTTCCTTTCTACAGCCTCACTAATGAGAGTTTGAAACTCTGAAAAAAATCAGATTTTCCACATCTGAGAGCATCTGTTCACCCTGTTCATCTGTTTATAAATATGGAAATATGAGAAGTGTGGTGTGGAGGGACGGCAACATCGTTCTGTTTATTTTTCCATATTGAGTCGCGAGAGTTCAGTGAACTCCACACAGACGGTTGACGGTTATAAATTCTACTAATGACTCCACCCAATGTTTAATGTGGGAGCGTTTAAATGTTGAGGGTGTGGCTGACTGATGTGGAACTGACTCACCACCCCAAATTTGATTTCCAATAACTGCACTATGTCAAGGGTACTAATTAAATATGACAGAATTTTCCATTTTCATTTATTAAAAAACTTCTTACTTTCTCGTCCATTTACAGTTACACTGTACATCCAATCAGTTACAGCTTTAATTCTGATTGTTACAAAACACCCACACTGGACACGCCTTCCATGTTAAACAAATCGTATACATCACACTCTATACATCAAACATCTAACAAACCTTAGTCAAGGAAATACACACACTCGAACATAGATACAGACAGGAAACACTGAGGTCATATGATGTGCTGGGGCTGATGGGTAGCAAAGCCCCAAGCCAATATTTACAGATGGCTGACCAGGTTATATCTTTGTGGTATGTAGTTAATTATATCACAACATGTGTGCAATTTAACCTTCTTTAACCTATTTTATAATTCAACCATATCCACGGACAAAGCATTTTTCTAGTTCGCCATTCTAGTCCCTGTGTATGCTGTTGCTATAGAAACAATATTGTATTAGAACACACGTATTACTTTAATACTATAATTGTCAGAGAGGCTGATGTAGAAAATTAATGAACAACCTCTGACCAAGGGGGGAATTTTCTATTTTCTACCGCTTATCCAAACTACCTCGGGTCACGGGGAGCCTGTGCCTATCTCAGGCGTCATCGGGCATCAAGGCAGGATACACCCTGGAAGGAGTGCCAACCCATCGCAGGGCACACACACACACAGACACTCTCAATCACTCATGCAATCACACACTACGGACAATTTTCCAGAGATACCAATCAACCTACCATGCATGTCTTTGGACCAGGGAAGGAAACCGGAGTACCCGGAGGAAACCCCCGAGGCACGGGGAGAACATGCAAACTCCACACACACAAGGCGGAGGCAGGAATAGAACCCTGACCCTGGCGGTGTGAGGCAAACGTGCTAACCACTAAGCCACCGTGCTGTCATCATTTTATCCTGGTCAGTGTGGCGGTGGATGCTGTAAAATCTATAAAGAGTTAAAATAGGGTTTTAACACACACACACACACACACACACACACACACAGACACACACACACACATCTGATTGGATTGCCTACTCTATATACCCAGGTGTGCTTCAGTATATTATAGTGTAACTTAAATATTCTATAACAAATTGATATTTGAATAATTATCTTGTTGCTAGATGTCCCTACATTTAATGTAATCTGCTAATCTTATTGGTTTGTTTGTTTGTTTGTTTGTTTGATGATTTATTAAGAAACAATGTTCAAGTCTCCTTCTTGTTACTCACAAGCCATGGGGCCAGAGGGTGCAAAACTTTTGTGCTTAGCTGTAACAGATAGTTCCTTTACCTTTTTGTCTGAAATTAACAACAGCACAGGTTTCATCTTTCTTTCTTTCTTTCTTTCTTTCTTTCTTTCTTTCTTTCTTTCTTTCTTTCTTTCTTTCTTCTCTCTCTCTCTCTCTCTCTCTCTCTCTCTCTCTCTCTCTCTCTCTCTCTCTCTCTCTCTCTCTCTCTCTCTCTCTCTCTCTCTGTGTTTGTGTGTGTATATAAAATCAAATCCAACCAGATCCAGACTTTCTTCACAAAGCTGCATCATATCCTGTGCTCACATCTGGAGTTGCTTCAATGATTTGATGTGTTTATGCACAGGGCATCTTTGAATCAGCAGCGCTGTGTGTGTGTGTGTGTGTGTGTGTGTGTGTGTGTGTGTGTGTGTGTGTGTGTGTGTGTGTGTGTGTGTGTGTGTGTGTGTGTTTCGGCGTGGCTCATGTACAGCCTAAATGACACCCACACACTGGGAGAGGTTTAATTCCAGACCATTACTCCTGTTTGGGAGAGTTTTGGGAAAACAGGAGCTCAGTTACTCTTCTCATAAACAGACATTACTGTGTCTTAGCTGCATCTCCTACTGATCTTCATTTTTACTTCAATAAAAATAATGAAAAAGACTGTACATAAAATGTGTTTTGCAATATGTAAACAGTATTATAGGTTGTTATAGTGGTTTTTGGTTGGGTTTTTTTTTTTTTTTTTGGTTTTTATGGGTCACATGACCAAAGAAGTCAAGAAGCTTTCATTGTTATTTTAACCATATATATGTATGAGCAGATGCAGAGTATGTTCATAATGTTTATAAATGTTCATAATAGAGGGAAGAGAGACTCAGATGATCTTTTCAGCTTTGCTCACTAGCTGCTGAGGATGCTCTAGAGCAGGGGATTCAAACTCAGATTCACAGTGGGCCAAAATATAAAACTTAGATAAAGTCACGGGCCAAACTGAATATTTATCGAAAAATTAACTGCAACTGATTTGTAATGTTCAACCTTTTTCATATGGAAACAAACTTTAGTTTTGCTTAAATACAGGATTTGGAACAACCAGAGCTTGATATTACAAACACATAAGAAAATAAATTTGGAATAAAAGCCACATCAGTGGTGTTCATGTCACAAACTTTGACTATACACTTTTTAATAAATTCTCCCTCATTAAAGGGCCAGGCAGATTTTGCAGTCTCTGCTAACACAATAAAACTCGCCTATACAGCAGCTTCACTTCTTGATTTTGCTTTCATGAACACAATCTGCCGGGAAACCAGACTTTTTTTCATCTCCTCCGCCTTCTGGAGCTTCTGCTTTACGTCCAGGTCCTTATACTTCTCATAATGTTTCGTTTCATTGTGTCTTCTTATGTTATATTCTTTCGTGAGAGAGAGATTTAAGCACTTATGTACGTCGCTCTGGATAAGGGCGTCTGCCAAATGCTGTAAATGTAAATGTAAATGTTACAGACACGTTAGCTCCGTTAGCACACAAGACAAACTGGTCTGTCCTTTATAATCATACATTACATTCGTCCATCTTTCGTTTGGCCATTTTTGTGGAGGGTGGAATTAACTTGCCCGATGTGACTGTAACATGGTTGTTAACGACTGTCAACAGAGAATGAGGGGCGCTTGCTGTTCGTGACTACGCATCAATACAGCGGCAAGGCATTCTGGGATTTCTAGTATTAGCGGAGCATGCGGCTAGCCAGCTGTAATGCACATTTGATATGATCTCGCGGGCCAAATATAATTACACCAATTTGGACCGCGGGCCAGAGTTTTTGACACCCCTGCTCTAGATGGTCCCTCTGTAAAACCTGGAAAAGAACTATTTATTTCAGTCGCACCCATTTTCACACTTTCAGTAACCTCTTAGTCAGGCCTGTAGAGGATCTGGAGCATATCCCAACCCAGTCTCACGGCAGTTCATGACAAAGGTCACGAAATGTAATCTATTTGATTCGTGTTCGTGGACACAAATTTCCCTTTTTTTTCCTAATGTAAAGCAATTAAAACAGGGAAAAAATTTCCTGGTTAAATGTTGAGTAATGTAGTGCTTAAAGTTTAAAAATGTATAACAAATAATCAAAAACAATGCTTCCAAGTGGCAGAAAGAAAAACGTGGTGCAGACACGAAAGTTGCTTCCTATTGAAATACATTAGATCGAAAGTTGTGCTGAGTGACACGAAAAAAAGGGAAATTTCTGTCCACGAACACGAATCAAACAGATTACATTTCGTGACCTATGTCACGAACTGCCATGAGACTGGGTTGCATATCCTGAAAATACTGAGTGTAAGGCAGGAATACACCCTGGATGGGACAAATCTATTTAAAGATTTACATTTACATTTACATTTATGGCACTTGGTAGACGCCCTTATCTAGAGCAATGTACAACAGTGCTGTGAAGTCTCTATTGACGAATACATTAGCACTGGTTTACTCGGTTACAGGCTTAGGATACCATCAACCTAAACCTCTGTTCCGGATTTTTTTTATATATTACACATACAACAAACAGGGAAAAAGTGCTAGAAAACGATAACAGATGCTGGATACTGAGTGTTTATTTTTACAGACCAATAAATTGAATATCTCAGTGAGTCAAATAAATTGATTCGGCTCATCGATAAGAGACGACTCTTTCAGGTTTGGTTCATAACATAGAACCTAGTAACTATCATACAGCTGAATAGAAGATGTAGGAAGTAACCTAAATACAATCCATTGTTTCTGTACTTTGTTCTGGCTTTTATGTATCTATATTATACAGAATATGTTTGAAACACCTCTATTTTCTCTACTTTTTCAAACACTTTCACATTTTGCTATAATCATATATTTGTGCAAAGGTGAACATTTTTAGAAATCATCTATATTTTTAACAAATCTAAACCGTAATAGATGTGACAGTGAGAATGAATGTATAAATCCATCACTGTAGTCTGCCATCTGTTACTCAGACCTGCCATCTTTTATGTGTTTTCTGTAGGAGCTGCATATTAAATTTCAACACATGATGCTTGTTTGGGTAGTAATGAAAAAAAAAATACACTAAAACATTCTTCTTTTTTTAACCTAAATCTGAAATGACAGTTGCATTACTGCTAAGACGTGGCCTTCTTTGGAAGCCCCGCCCCCTTTTCCTCCATCCCCTGTCTCTCACATTGATTTTGCCACTCAAACCACGCACTCTTACTTTCTGTCAAGGTACATGAAAAATAATTTGAGTTCTTAAATGTGAAATAAATCTTATCATTCTATGCCTGACTAAGCTAGCCTTAGACATGTATAGACCGTAGCTAGAAATGACAACTAGAACGATTACAAAGGAATGCGACAAAGCAATGAAATATGAAAGCTAACACTTGAAGAATAATTTTAATTGTAATGGATTTTAATGGATTGTTTCCTCTGCACTCGTTTGCTTTCCAACCTCATGTTTAACATGTTAACATGTCTGCTGCAGTTTCTATGAATGACATAAAATGATTGACATAAAAGGATTTTTACAATACTAGGTTTGTAAAAGTAACAAAAAAAATGTTAAGACATCCATGTTTTTGTATTTCTCATTGTAATTTATATTGATAAAGCTTGCTATTAGTTATTCCCCTAGTTTACATAGTCACAGTAACTAGCTAATATTTGAGTGCAAGCTAATATTTGAGATTTTTACAGAAAAAAGCTGTTGAATTAAAGCTGTTGTTAACCTGATTTACTATAACATTAGCTAACATTTAATAGAACTGAAATAAAGCTGTTGCTATTTTATATAGTCTTCGTTACTACCATGCTAGCTAATATTTGAGAGATTTGAAATCAAGCTGTTAGTCTGAGTTACTATAAAGTTAGCTAACATAAGATAGATATGAAATAAAGCTGTTGTTATTTTATATAGTCTGAGTTACTACTGTGCTAGCAAACCTTTGAGAGATTTAAAATAAGTCTGTTAATTTGAGTTACGATCATGCTAGCTAATGTTTGAGAGGTTTGAAATAATGCTGTGGTTAGCTTGATTTACTATGAAATTAGCTAACATGTGATAGATTTAAAATAAAGCTGTTGTTAGTTTATATGGTGTGAGTTACTATTAGGCTAGCGAACACCTTTGAGGCTGTTGTTATTTTATCTGGTCTGGGGTATTACTGTGCTTGCTAACATTTGGGAGATTTGAAATAAAACTCTTGGAGTTATCATCATGCTAGCAATCATTTGAACGATCTGCAATAATACTGTTGTTGTTTAGCCTTAATTAACATTTTCCCCTAATATTAGATGACACAAATTGAAGCAGATTGAAGTGTTTTACCTTTCTTGCTCTTTCTTGTTCTTTTACTCTTTTACTTGTTCACACTTTAACTCTTAGATGAACTCTTGTGCTTTAATTAGTTTGAAGCCATATTTCAGCTTTCACCAGAAGACTTATTTAGATGAATAGCTGCACTTTTGCTTGAGCAAAGAAAATAATTCTGACACTCAGAAGATAACAGTTTTGTCTGCTTTGCACAGTTGGCTGTAAAAAGCCTGCACCAGCTGTCTTATTAAATCATGCTGGTTATGTAATTTATTTACTTTCATTAAATAATTACCTAGTACTAATTTGATTGGCATACTTTTCACAGATGTAAATATTTTCCCTCTGGGTCTGTCTGTCGTTCCTTGCATAATAATTCCTGCATTGTTTGGACAGTATGAAATATAGGTTTCATGAAAATCTGAGATATGAGTAAGTGAAAAATGAAGAAACATTTGGTTCTTACAGAACAGCAACAACAAACAGAGCGAATGATGGATGCAGGTAATACAGCCGGTGCGAACCCAAGGCCGAACCCATCCTCACTTCACAAAATGACTGAGGTCATATTAATTAAGCAGACTGGGAATGATCTTGAACCCTGTTATTCAAGCTGTTAATATGATTATAAAACTCAAATCCGGTGAGGACTCAAGTTCACATAATGATTCATCGACAACAGAATTAAAACATTCTTTAAAAAAAAATCAATATTCAGAATGACACTACCATAACCTTGTGCATTCAAATGTTTTCCCACATACACCAACTCTAAAGACAAACAAATATGAACCGATTTGAGTTAACAAGGTCAACAGTAACATTTTTATTCGAAAATTCAATACTGTCACTCCACTCAAGGGCAAAATGAAGGTTCTTTTTTAACAAAACTGTTTTGCAGATTATTCAACATTAGATTCATGTTATTACAGACATAATACAGCTTTCTGCCATCATGTCCAGCTTGTACTTTTTCGATAAAATGACAAGCTGTGTTTTCTCATTTTATTAACTTTTCAAGACAAATAATACAAAAAACATAGGCTGGTAAATGGAACAGCTGTTTGTAGCTGCTCTAATCTGCAAGAAGTAATAACAGGAATTTTTTTTACTGAAGTTCCTATTTGAATGTAACTATAAATGGAAAAAAAAGTATGATGCTGTTTTATTAAAAAATAATTTCAGAAGAATAAGGAATAAAAAACAATAAAGATTTTCCTACATGGAATGTTCCTGCTATGTGATTGATGATAAACAGTTTAAGTGAATGGTGGGTTTGTGTAGTTAGAGGTTTCACACTGCTCCTACTGACCCCGCAGTTAACACTGAATCCTGTCTCTTCATAATTTGACCTTGTGTCACACTGTACATTCCTAACCCCTGCCGTAACCTTCTTCTCATTTGCATTGTGGAACAAATAAAGGAATATCTTATCTTATCTTATCTTATCTTATCTTATCTTATATTAATGTATCAACGATCCTGATTGGATAAATCCAGCGCGTGACCTCCTCTTTAAATAACGGCTCGTCTCACGCTTTCACATCAGTGAGGAAAAAAGTTCAGGTCTGTGCTTCTGCACCCGAGCAGCTTCTGTTATCTTTCACAGTTTTATCATCTTTTTTACTCTTTATAACTTTGTTGTCTTGTCGACCAGATGTTCATTCATCCGTATCGGTCTTCAGGTAATTTCTCAGTGTGACGTATTTCCCCCTCTCTACACCGCACACTTCTGTGATGTTCAGTGTTTTGTCTCCTGACTGTATCTACCGAGCCGTTTTTGTTCAGTGTCTCTACGTCCTGGTTTTCACCTGATATTGAGCTATTGAACTCTGCTCAGTTTCTGAATGGGTGTCTGTTGCTAAGCAACAAGACTAACATTCTAACAGAGCATCGTTTCACACTGTACTCATTCAGCACTGCCATGTGGAGTTAACATTGTAAAAGCTTTAGAGCAGAGTTACATAACCCCAGGGAAAAAGACTTGCTTCATAACCACAAGTTTATATTACGTGTGAATTAGACGTTCCTCTACTCGGGGCTTAAGCACAGCATGAACAGCCCTACTGTGATGTAACACTACAGGCATCACACTCTTGTTTTATTCCTTACTTGATGTCTACTAACTGACTTAATAAAATACAACATTTTAGGATACTATATTATAAGGAAATAATCTTCATGGTGGGAATAGTAACTTCACTTTAAATTGTACCACAACATTTCATCATCATTGATCATTTTCCTGTCACAGCACATCCCCAAGTGTTACATTTCTTACATTTTGTCTTTTTCATTAATAAATCATTACTATCATACTTATAAGTAGCAGTGGTTTGTGGGTTTGTATGTTGTGACCACCAGAGGCTAAAAATTAAAAGGTCACTGCAACACTTATTATTATTTATTGATTTATTATTTATGTGCAATTTGTTGTGGTTTTATAATTTCCAGAGTACAATATAATAGAAATGAATATGTCACTGAAGCTGAAATCTCCTTTAGAAAAAGAAAGGTGTGGGGCATGTAAGCATTTTTATTTGTATATTGTATTTGTTGTTGTTTAATTCTTCTGTGACATTTTCTGTTGTCTACAGAACCACTGTGTCTAGTCACGTTTTACAGAAACCAGGATATAAATTAACAGCACTTTCATCCAAATCTGCTTAAAATGAATTGAAGCTCTGTAAGCAACATAGTGATGGATATGTCTATCTGCTCTTTCTTCTCGCCCGGGGTTGTATATGTCTGCTACTTGTACTGGTCTAGAGAAACATGACTTATATCATCTGTCAGAGAGATACATGCCTCAAGCTTATAGAGAGCACAGAATGCAACCTTCATCTTAATCTAATTTATTTCCTCTTCCTGGCCATAGTGTCCTTACATCTGTAATAACCTCCACTCCATGAGGTTCAAGGACAGAGAGAAGTGTCTCTTTGAAGGAGTGTGTGTGTGTGTGTGTGTGTGTGTGTGTGTGTGTGTGTGTGTGTGTGTGTGTGTGTGTGTGTGTGTGTGTGTGTGTGTGTGTGTGTGTGACATTATCAGGACTAGATTTTCAGCCTTGGAGGTGGATTAGGTATCGGTATTTGCTAAAAATTAAAGACAGATTGTAAAATTTAGTAAGACATACAGTATACATTCTTATCATCACAAACACACATCGTGTCCGGTATCACAGACCGGTATCACTTCTCTCATTTCTTTCAAAAATTCTTGAACGCATTGTCTATAATCAACTGTCTGTCTATCTCTCACAGAACAACCTCCAAGATCCCAAACAGTCTGGCTTTAAAGCAGCTCACTCTACAGAGACAGCCCTTTTGGATGTCTCTGAGAAGCTACATACTGCTAGATCAGCCAAACTATCATCCGTCCTTATCCTCCTTGACCTTTCAGCAGCGTTTGATACGGTCAACCACAAGACTCTCTTATCCTCCCTCAAGAGTCTTGGGATTTGCGGATCAGCTTGGGAATGGCTTGCCTCCTACCTGGAAGGACGCTCATATCAAGTAACATGGAGGGGAGTGACATCTGCTCCACGCAGACTCTCCACTGGTGTCCCACAGGGCTCAGTACTTGGTCCTCTTCTTTTCTCCTTGTATACTCACTCTCTTGGTGAAGTTATTTCATCACATGGGTTCTCTTACCACTGCTATGCTGATGATACACAACTTATCTTCTCTTTCCCACCCTCAGATGCCACAGCTTCTGACCGGATCTCAGCATGTCTGGCAGAAATTTCATCATGGATGACTGCTCATCAGTTAAAGCTCAATCCTAGCAAAACTGAACTGCTGTTCATCCCAGGTGATTCATCCCCAGGTCACGATCTTGCTATATCCTTGCACAACGATCTGATCTCCCCTTCAGCCACAGCTCGCAACCTTGGGGTAACCATGGACAATCAACTGTCCTTTTCCTCTCATGTTGCAAATGTGACTCGCTCATGTCGGTTTCTTCTCTACAACATTAGAAGGATTCGGCCATTTTTGTCCACACAGACTGCCCAGGTACTTGTTCAGTCTCTTGTCATTTGGATTACTGCAATGCACTGCTGGCAGGTCTACCTATGAACGCAATCCGTCCTCTGCAAATGATCCAAAATGCAGCTGCCCGGCTTGTTTTCAACCTGCCAAAGTTCTCGCATACCACCCCGCTACTGCGATCCCTCCACTGGCTTCCGGTAGCTGCACGCATCCGGTTCAAAACACTGATGCTGGCCTACAAAGCCAAAAATGGACCAGCCCCCTCTTACCTCAAAGCCCTCATCATTCCTCGCACTGCACCCCGTAACCTCCGATCTACCAGCACTGCTCGACTGGTTCCACCATCTCTCAGGGTAAGAGGCAAGTATACTACAAGACTCTTCTCTGTACTGGCACCAAGGTGGTGGAATGAACTTCCCATAGAGGTCCGGACAGCTGAGTCACTGACTATTTTCAAGCGGCGGTTGAAGACCTACTTATTCAGGAAGCACTTCAACTAGCACTTCTTTCCTTATCCTTTGCATTTAAAAAAAAAACAAAAAAAAACCTTTGACACTTTTTCATTGTAACTTTGAACAAATGTTTTAAACTCATGGTATCTTAAGTATGTAACCTAGTGAACCAGCATTAATGTATTCAGTGTTAGAGATTTAAGCACTTATGTACGTCGCTCTGGATAATGGCGTCTGCCAAATGCTGTAAATGTAAATGTAAATGTAAATGTAATGTAAATGTGTCATGTGATTTGAGTGTAAACTCCTCTTTCTTGAAGACTTTTCTGTGGCAGGAAACTTGCACTGACACTGGAGACTCCCTCCAGGACTTGGTCACAAATTCAAGCAAACTGCATGATATTCAGAAGAGTTTGTAATTTTGTACAAAATTACAAACCATCATCAATTCACTTGTGGAACACGAGTAATGTTCTCATGGAACGTCATTCCAAGCTGCATTCCAAATTTTAAAAAAAATTATTATGATTGATTCGATGGACAATAGAGGAATTATAAGACTTCATATGTACAGTAAAAGGCTTACACAAATGAAAAAGCTGGTGTCAAGACACAATAAGCAGAATAAGCGATAAGAACACGTATCGAGGACAAAATGTACAGTATAAACAAAAGAAAAATTGCAACACATATCAAGAGTCACAGCACATGCTGAAAGAAAGAATGGTAAGATATCAAAATATACTGACAGAAAGCTTCACCACATCAACAAAACATTTTATGTTAAGCAAAAGCACCAACACCTCTGGCCAAGAATTTGGGCTTTCTGTAGCACAGCAATATTCATTTTGCAGCAATACTTAAGAACAGCAACTCTTAAACAATTCTACACAGAGTACACAATACATGGTACCTGATATACACAATGACACCAACAAGTGCAAAAATAAACAGTTTTTAATAGAAATGGGGTGGAGATGGAGGTAACTACAGCTCTTCCATTGCCATCAGTCTGTCTGCAGCAGTCAAGAGGAGGACGAGTAAGAGAAGAGGGGTGGAGATGACTCTGGGTAGACTAGAAACACACTGTAAATCTATAATTTGTGTGTCTGATGCTAATTTTGACTTCAGGACTTGATGAGCAATTTGTTTCACAAGTAAAATATGTCTACAAATGGCAACTTTTCTGAAATTGTTCAGTTTTTTATTCTATTCTGTTCCAGTTTAACAACATGTACAAACATAATGTTAGCTGGCTAGTTAACTTAGCCAGATTCAATTCACCATTATTTGTATAGTGCGTTTAACAATGGACATTATCTCAAAGCAGCTTTACAGAACATATCAAATACAGTTAAAAAAAAAAAAGTTCAAGATTAATATTAGACTTCTATTTAAATGGGTTTGTATTTATCCCTAATGAACAAGCCTGAGGTGGCTGCGGCATTTAACTCCATTAGATGGAAGAGGAATAAACCTTGAGAGGAACCAGATACAAAAGTGAACCTCATCCTCATTTGGGTGACACTGGAAGGTGTGATTATAAACTGTTATAAACACCAGAGTGTTGTTATGAATAATGTCCTTTCTACAGTCTATAGATACAGTCTGACAATTGTGTATTGATGAGGAGGTTGTCGTCCTCAAAGACCACATGGAAAATCTTCACGAAGCAGGACACAACTTGAGCTGGTACAATCTCTAGATGCCTCAGGAAGGGTAGAAAAAAAGAGAAGTAAGTGGAGAGGAATTAGCATAGCTGATGTTCATAATATTAGCAAGCACTAGATGATAATGTGCATTTGATCAGATGGCTTTGAGCATACTTGTTTTGATAGCTAGCTAGCACATGTTAATTTGTAAATGTTTCTAGACTAGCTATGATTCCCCTTACACGTTATCCTGAACGTTTTGCTATACAGCGTTTAAAACGATCAATACAGAACATGACGTTTTAATTAAAACAGCAAAAGATTTGGCAGGGAAGCTTAGCCCAAAAAGCTAGCTAATGATTTGCCTGTACATATTTCCAGCTCCATGCTTGTTTTTTGAGCAGTTAAAACTGCTGATTAATTTATCATTGATAAATGATACATTTGGCCATGCTTATGCATTTCACCTATCATGTGTCTCATCATTTCGCATGTGAAGTGTAGAATTTCATTGGAAAACTATGTGGCAGCCTTGTGGTTAAGGTGTTTGCCCACCGACTGGAAAGTTGTGAGTTTAAATCCCTGGCTGCCACTGCTGGGTCCCGTGCAAGGCACTTATTCCTCAATTGCTCTGTTCAATTAAAGAAACAGACCTAAAAAAATCTATGTTGCTCTGTATATGGGTGTATGCCATAAACATGAAACTGCTTTAGTGTGATTGGACATACTGTTTTAATACGCTTACAGTATTCCAAGCTTAAATCAAAATTTAAGCTACATTGAACATATGATTTATTTACACTCAGAAAGTATTCATAAAGTATAATCGGGATTATTTAAGGTCTCTTTAGTTGTTTTTCTAAAGAAAGCATGTTTGATTGCAGGAATCAAACCTGAATCTGCACAGTTGAGTTGATCTCCCATATTTAACAAGTCAGAGCCACTTGCAGAATTTGGTGCATGCACTGCTTTTACTTAACAAACAAAGCTAACACTTACATGGAACATAACTTACATGGAAACATAGCCGGGACAACACGGCATCCGGCCTTCCAGCTTAAACACAACGTTACATCAATTAATGATCGATAATAATCATGACAACAAGACAGACATATATAGGGCAGCGCATCAAAACAAGGAAAAAACAAGCAGCAGGTGAGAACACATTAGGAAAGGGTGTGGCAGGACTAACCTAATGGGCTAGCAAGGAACTACATTTGACAATGTGGCTTTTCACATCTTTCCTAAATACTAAGCAAAGTCTCAGTACAGACATTGTGAATGTGTTGTACTGCATCAGAGAACATTAATGACCTCATATACATACTGTAATATGACCCTAACATATGGAGAGGCTTTAGGATTAGCCACAAAGTTAAGTAGCCATGTGTGATTAAAATAGCTGTGAAAAATGAATCCCTTATTTATTATAGAGTAAGGGGAATCAAATTGTCTTTGTAAGGTATTTGCTATTGTTCTGTATTGTCCACTTAATAATGCATTACAGTAATGAAACCACGTACTATAACCTTCATCTTTGTAGCTAAAACAATGTCCCATATCAAATATCTTGTGAAGCTTTTTTTAATAATTGACATCGTCACAAAGCAGCTTTCCAGAATTTGGATATAAAACTGTTCATTCATCCCTAATGAGGAAGCTAGAGATGTAAAGGTGGTGAAGAAAAAACTCCCTGAGAAGATATGAGGAAGAAACCTTGAGAAGAACAGGACTCAATAGGTTATCCATCCTTATCTGAGTGACACCAGATGGTGCCATTATAAATCATCACTCTAGAGTGTGAACATCATTAGAGTTTTGACTAAAGTTTTTAACTGTTCACTAATAGAGTCTTAAGTGTTAACTATTCTTAGAAATAGCTGTGTTTATGTTACCAAAGATGACCGTCCACAGCACTGCATTAGGGTGTCTGTGTGCTTCTGTTCACAGTAATCACATGGTGAACTTAATGATATGCAAGTATCAGTCAGAATTTCCAAACTTCGAACATCCCTCACAGCGTCAGTAAATCTAGCTTATAAAACATGTATGAACATGACACAATTGCAAATCTGCTTTGAGTAGGCCATCTACCATTACATAACATGGTATTAGACAGACACCCTTATCCAGGGCAACTTACACTTTATCTTATTTTTTATACAACTGAGCAATTGACGGTTAAAGACTCAGCAGTGCTAAGCGGCCCAGCAGTGGCAGCTTGTTTGATCCACCTTATGATCAGTAGCTCAACTTCTTACCAATTAGGTGACCACATACCACCAATGGCCAGTGGCTGACTATTGAGGGTAAAAGTCAGTTAAGTAAAGAGAGGATTAGTCAGTAAAGTAAAGAGGAGATTTGTCAGTAGAACAAAGAAGGGATTAGTCAGAAAAAGGGGATTAGTCTGTAAAGACTGGATTACTCTGTAGAACAAAGTGGAGATTACTCATTAAAGTAAATAGGTGATTAGTCAATAGAGCACAGTGTGGGTAAGTCCATAAAGTACTGTTACTACTAGCGTAACAGTGAAAGGCCTGGGTGTTATATTAGACAGCAAAATGCCTTTAAAATCATATCGCCCATACTACAAAAACAACCTTCTTCCACCTTAGAAATATTGCCAAGCTGAGAAACATCCTGTCTGTATTTGATGCTGAGAAGCTAGTTCATGCCTTCATGACCTCTAGACTGGACTATTGTAATGCATTACTAGGTGGTTGTCCTGCATCTTTAATAAATAGGTTACAGTTAGTCCAAAATGCAGCTGCCAGAGTTCTCACTAGGACAAGAAAGTATGACCATATAACCCCAATTTTATCATCTCTTCACTGGCTACCTGTTAAGTTTAAAATTGACTACAAACTGCTGCTACTTACGTACAAGGCTCTTAATGGTTTAGCTCCCATGTATCTAACTAGTCTTCTAACACGTTACAATCCTTCACGCTCTCTGAGATCACAAAACTCAGGACTTCTGTTGTTCCCAGAATATCTAAGTCTACTAAAGGTGTACAGCGTTTTTGTATTTAGCTCCCAAACTTTGGAATAGTCTTCCTGATTGTGTTCGGGGCTCAGACACACTTTCCCAGTTTAAATGTAGATTAAAAACATCACTTTTGTCAGGCGTACACATAATACATCCCATAATATTGTGCTCTAATACATCTGACCAAATGCACATTGCATCATCTAGTGCCTGCTAATATTATTAAGAGTAGCTATGTTAATTTCTCTCCACTGCTTCTCTCTTTCTACTCATCCCCAGGCATCCAGAAACTGTACCAGCTCCGATAGTCTTCCGTGCCATGAAGATTTTGGACCTCCACTGAGATGAGGCCGACTCTGTGTGGATCCTGAGGCATCTAGAGATTTACCAGCTCCAGTTGGACTCTGCTGTACTATACTATAGCGGATATGCCAACTCCATGTGGTTTTTATAGACAACAACCTCCTTATCAGACTGTATATTTATAATCACACCCTCCAGTGTCACCCATATGAGGATGGGTTTCCCTTTGAGTCTGCTTCCTCTCAAGGTTTCTTCCTTCACCATTAAATGGAGTTTTTCCTCCTCGCAATCACCTGACTTGCTCATTGGGGATAAATACAAACACATTTAAATATATCTAATATTAATCTTGAATTTCTGTATTATGTTAACCTTTTGTTTTATATTTATGTTCTGTAAAGCCGCTTTAAGACAATGTCAATTGTAAAAAGCGCTATACAAACACAGTTGAATTGAATTTAATATATAAATTTTTTTTTTAGATTTTTTTCAAATGTAAGTCTCCTGTCTGCCTTTTATGTTCCTTATTTGTTTAGGGATTAAAGGCCATCATCTTGAATGCTTCTTGTAAAAAAAAAATAAAATCTGGCAACCTTTCTTCCTGTAGCTTTGAAAAATAATTCTCAGGAAATTCATAGGAGCTTTAAAAATGTAACAGAATAAATATAGCACATAATTACCAGTAATCCCTGAGGGGAAGCAAAATGAGTCTGCAATATATTAATTAGTAGTTTTTCTTTAGGGAAAAAAATGCATGTACTATATGCTTCCCACATTCCAGAAAAAGGGAGTGAAGAAGCTTTCAACAAAACTGTCTCCTGCTTACAATCAGTACTTGCATGTTCATTTGTCTCTGATGGTAATGAAAATCTTTACTCCCTATTTACTCCCTAGCTTTACTGGCATGACCATACTGTATCCATGTACGGTATTAAGAAGGATTTATGGCAAAGAGAAGAACAACTCTTATTAAGAGTTGCTGAGTTTCATACTGAGTTAGTCTGGAACATACAGACTTTAAAATATAAATGAATATCATTCGTCATAGAATCTTAAGACAAACAGGGCTGTGTGTGTGTGTGTGCGCGCG
This sequence comes from Tachysurus fulvidraco, assembly GCF_022655615.1. Taxonomy (NCBI): domain Eukaryota; kingdom Metazoa; phylum Chordata; class Actinopteri; order Siluriformes; family Bagridae; genus Tachysurus; species Tachysurus fulvidraco. Next base: position 4,687,978 of record NC_062520.1, on the reverse strand, counting down.
CATGTGTGTACAGTATGTGCATATGTGTGTGTGTGTTACTCACTGTCCCTCAGGTTATGACAGGCAGATCTGTACTGTCCTGCTAAAATTCAGCTCTCCTTCATTTCCCCCAACAGAATGTGCAGTTTGCCAGTGTTGGGAGTGAAGTGAATGGAGACACGTGCAATAGCTTAAATTCACTGAAATATATATATATATATATATTTTTTTTTAATATATTTCACATAGATTTTGAATTTTTTACACTCTATTAAAAAGTGCATCTCTGTTGCATTGTGTTCACACTCTCTGCTCTGTAGGGAGCCATGATTTCTCATAACGGCCTCTCTCTCTCTCTCTCTCTCTCTCTCTCTCTCTCTCTCTCTCTCTCTCTCTCTCTCTCTCTCTCTTTTCTCTCTATTTTTCCGGGTTAAACATCTCAGAATTATTAAGTATATTGTGTAAGCAAGTGCGTTCGTTTGTGTGAGGAAATAACTTAGCGTGGGCGTGTGTGTCGGAGAACAATGGAGACGGAATCTTTGTGAAAGTTTGACTCTCTGGCACGGTTTGAGAATGGTGTGTGCGGTGAGGGTTGAAGAATGTGTTATAGCAGTCGATAATGTGGTGGGGCATGAGAAAATTATCTCTGTCTCCCTTAATGTCAGTGCAATTGTGGTTGTTCTGAATGATGTTAATAAAGCAACTAAACTGGTTCATAATGGCATCTGTATTAATAACAAGCTCATGTTGGTTTCTGCCTTCAGTTCTCCAGCAAAAAAGGTTATTCTGTCAAATGTCCCTCCTTTTATTTCAGATGAAGCTCTTTTGGTAAAGACTCGGTAAGGCGAATGGTGTCCCCATTAAGAAAATCCCCCCTGGTTGTCAGTCTCCACTACAGTATCTTTGTTTCTTCTGATGCTGATATTAAATGTTTTTAAATGTGGGAAAATAGGGCATCTTGTTAGGGCCTGCAATGGGAGACAGAGTGACCCCAGTGTTTCTGAGCGACCAGGGCAAAATGTAGCTGAGCCTGCTAGGGTCGGTCCATCTGCGGCCACAGTTCGCCCAGCTGCTGAGGGCCCTGGTGCGGTTTCTGCACCAGAACAGAAGGCGTGTGAGCCCCAAGCCCAGACTGCAGCCCAGAAACTCAATGAAGATACAGCCTCCCGGCAGATACCCTCCTTGTCCAAACTGGTCCCAGTACAGTGGTCCAAGAAAGGCCCAGTGAGGTGGACCCAAACCCGAAAAAGGCCAGCTCAGCCAAACTTTGTCTCACAAGAAGAACAGTTAAGTGTTAAGTACAGTCATGAAAACATCAAAGATTTTTTTTTAAATAGATGAAATGGCAAAAAAAAAGTAACTGTAGATTTTTTCCCAGACCGAAAAGAGTTCATCCACAATGATAAACATTATAGAAGAGAAGGAGCTTTTATTGACGTGAAAGTCTTCCAGTTAAAGAAATTGATAACAAAGTCGTGGCCATTGGGAAGTCATGGCCTAATGGTTAGGGAGACTGACTCCTAACCCTAAGGTTGTGGGTACGAGTCTCAGGCCGGCAATACCACGACCGAGGTGCCCTTGAGCAAGGCACCGACCCCCCCCCACTACTCCCCGGGCACCGCAGCATAAATGGCTGCCCACTGCTCCGGGTGTGTGTTCATGGTGTGTGTGTGTGTGTTCACTGCTGTGTGTGTGCACTTTGGATGGGTTAAATGCAGGGGAACAAATTCTGAGTATTTGTCACCATACGTAGCCGTACGTCACGTCATTTTCACTTTAACAAAAGTGAATCAGGAAAACTTTGATGATGACCTATATAATGCGTTGTGTTTTAAGTTGGCGAGGTTTTTACCCTCTGTATATTTTATCTACATTTTATAATGAGTGGGATTCTCATTGCGAGTTTGAATAATAAGTATTATTGAGTACAGCAAGAGAGCTAAATGATATGAACATTTTAAAGCAAAAGCATATAGATGTCGTTATGCTACAGGAAACCCGCAGCGATGTCAGTAATGTCACTGATTGGGGTGAAGGCGTGGGATGGTTTGGTGAATATAAGTCATAACACTAAGTGGTGGAGTCGCCTTGCTGTTTGCTCACAATGTTATTCCTTGTTCTTATTCAGTTGAAGAGATTTTAAAAGGGAGGCTTTTAAAAGTGAAACCTTTTTATGAGAATGAGGTTTTAGTTTTTATCAGTGTGCGCTCCCACCGAGTGTTTTAGAGAAACTGAATAAAAAGGTGATATCTGACTGAAACACTGATGATATTTGAATTTTAGGTGAAGATTTTATCTCTGTGAACTGTTTTATCTCCATTTTTAACTCTGATGTTGCACATGTTTTTCATGCTCCTGTCATTCACTGCTCCAGGTTACAATCTTTGTGTATTTACAGAGCAAGAATTTAAGGTCTTTTAATGTTGATTTTACATTTCAGTGATTTATTTTTGGTTTTAAATATGTCAAAAGAAACAAGTTCAGGTGGCAACTGATTCATTTTATCTTTGGGTAGATGGCAAAAATGGTAATGTACCTAATATGAATAAACAAAATTGCACAAAACACTGATTATTTATTATCCTTATATTATCTGTCTCTCTCTTTCTCTCTCTTTTTCTCTCTCTCTATCTGTCTTGCTCTGTCTCTGTCTCTGTCTCTCTCTCTCTCTCTCTTCCTCTCTCTCTCTTCCTTTGCTTTTGTTTGTCTGTCAATCTGTCTCTCTCAAAATTGCACAAAACACTGATTATTTATTAATCCTTATATCCTTATCCTTATATTATCTCTCTCTCTCTCTCTCTCTCTCTCTCTCTCTCTCTCTCTCTCTCTCTCTCTCTCTCTCTATCTGTCTCTCTCTGTCATTGTCTCTCTCTCTCTCTCTCTCTCTCTCTCTCTCTCTCTTCCTCTCTCTATTCCTTTGCTTTTATCTGTCTGTCAACCTGTCTCTCTCATTCCTTCTCTCTCTCTCTCTCTCTCTCTCTCTCTCTCTCTCTCTCTCTCTCTCTCTCTCTCTCTCTCTCTCTCTCTCTCTCTCTCTCTCCCTCTGATGGTTCTATTTCCTTGGGAGTAAATAAAGCCAACCCTCAGGCACAACTTCTCCTTCATGTGGATCTGCCTGAAAACTTAGGATGTTCACATCAGCATTTTCTTCTTCTGCCGTTTAGAGAGCCTGCTAGAAATAGATCTTAAAGCTAACATTGTTCAAAACAATGCAGCTAATTAATCACGTCCATTAGTAATGACTGGAGTTCATACTTCACCGACTTCTGCTTGTCTTCATTCTTAATGCGCAGCAGTGGAGCAGGAGTTTAAATTCATCAATATAGCTTTAAATGAAGACGAACGACAGGAAGAGAACGTCACTGATCCTGTAGGCTTCTGCTGCCTTTGTTTCAGAGTAAAGCATTGAACAGGACTGTACTTGATCATAAACAAGTAATTACCATCGTTTATCACTGTACATTCCGATGATTTAAATCCTTCTTTTTATTAATGCTGGTGATAAATGGTAAACGGATTGTTAGCAAAAACACAGTAAAAAATAATAGATAAAGTAAAAGATAAAAGTGAAATTAAAGTGACGTGACATACGGCTAAGTACGGTGACCCATACTCAGAATTTGTTCTCTGCATTTAACCCATCCAAAGTGCACACACACACAGCAGTGAACACATACACACCGCGAACACACACCTGGAGCAGTGGGCAGCCATTATGCTCAAGGGCACCTCAGTCGTGCCGGTCCGAGACTCGAACCCACAACATTAGGGTTAGGAACCAAATTCTCTAACCGTTAGGCCACGATTTCCCCAAAATAAGAACTTAAACAAACAAACAAACAAACAAACAAACAAATAAATAAATAAATAAATAGATAAGAGCAAAGATAGAAGGGCTAGATAGAATAATAGTAGAGGAGCAAACTAAGTTTGGATATAAAAGATTTGTAAATGTAATTTGATTGGATAACCTTTAGTAGTATATGAAGGAAACCATATAAAAATATCTGTATTTTTATTTAAAACCTCACACAGGATAATTAGCTAGCCACTATTAGCTACATAGCTACTGTATATCACATACTGAATTGAGAAAATGCTTTGCCTGAGTTTCTGTTTAATATTTACAAAACAAACAAACAAACAAACAAACAAACAAACAAATAAATAATTTCTGCCAATATAGATTTGTTTTGGAAAAAAAATAAAAAATAAACTTGGTGCACCTGAAAAATGAGAACCGATTATAAATCAGCAATTGTAATTAAATAGCAATTAAATCAGCAGTCTTTATTTCTTTATCTTTTTTTTAAAAAAATAGGAAAAATATATTTATTCATTTTTAATTAATTTTTAATTTTTAATTAATTACAAAAATAAAAGTCTCTGTCTCTATAACAAAAAACAAAAAACTAAACAAAAACACTAAAGATTTCTAACATAAATCTTAAGCAAAAACATCACTATATCAATTATCAACAATTACATCTATAATTTTATCAACTATTACACCTTTAATTTTTTTAATTCAGATATCATCATTTTATAGAATTAAGTAGCACAGCTGCGAGATGCAGAGTAAAGTGCAATTTATCTTGTAGTCTGAACTATTGTCAGAGTTGCTGTTATGTCAGTGTCACCTTCTAACAGAGCAGAGACAAGATTTCAATAATGTTTTGGTGAATTATTATAACATTTCCTCAAGTGAATTAAGGAAACATGGTGACGGGAATATCAGTCTTCAGTTGGGAAGCTTAAAGAAATCAGAGCTGCGTCTGCTTCAAGTACTGTACGTTTACTTTCGCTCTTTAGGCATCACTTTTATTCCACATTGATGGAAGCATTCTGAATTCTGAATTCAAATCCCAGGGTGTTTGGATTGTTCCTGTAGAAGTTTTTATGTACATTTGTAACATTTAAAAGAAAGCCCTTATTCAGAGTGACTTACATTTATCTCATTTATGCAACTGAGCGACAGAGTGTTAAGGGCCTTGCACAAGGGCCCAAGAGTGGAAAGCATTCAACACTTATCCATACATTACAATAATACATAGCAATATGTTTGTGTAAAGCGGGAGTATAACTTATGGGACTGCATACAGATGGTCATCTGAGCTAAGGCTCAACCCCTGGAGCTGTGAGACTTTGCTATGCTACAAAAAAACAACATATTCTACCTTCAGTTGTTCATTGCAATATTATATAGTGAATAATATGCCATTTGAGACACAGCTCAGATTTCACAGACAACACATAACAAAAGGTACAGGTGAAGCCAGGGGGGTGAGACCGGAGACCGGAGACCGGAGACCGGAGACCGGAGACCGGAGCAGGTAAACATGACCATGGATCCAAACATGGATTTCATGACCGTAAAAAAAAAGAAAGAATGAAATAAAAAATATATATATTTCTGGATTAAACTGAAATACCTGAGATTTAAAAAAAAAACTTAGCAAAATCGATAAGTCAATAAATATAGAAAACATACTGGGTGTTGTTTATCAGTTTCTTAACCGACTGCATGATTCTCTAGGCTATCTTATTAGATTTGACCTCCTCCAAGATCATCTCACACTTCTAAATCTGGAAACACAAATGAACGAAGTGAAAAAGTAAAACAATGGATGACACTTAAGAGGTTGGAGACCAGCGGGGAAAAAAGTCTCAGGAGCTCTTCTGAGTACGGAGGAAGTGTGACGGCAAGTCGGTTCACTTCCAAATGAAGTGCTGGAGTGTACTGTCTCCAGTGGGCCCGGAGTTCATCTGTTTCAATAGAGTTGAGATTGGTGTCTCTCTCTCTCTCTCACACACACACACACACACACACACACACACACTTCAAACAAGCAGTCAGCGGAAGCTCAGTGCAGCAGAAACAACGGCAGTAGATAAATCATCACCTGCACATAAATACCAATCCTAATTGCCTCAGCTATCTTCATTTAGCAAAGGTTGAACTACTGACATTTTCTCAGTCACGGGAAGTGTGTGTGGTGTGTGTGTGTGTGTGTGTGTGTGTGGTGTGTGTGTGTGTGTGTGTGTGTGTGTGTGTGTGTGTGTGTGTGTGTGTGTGTGTGTACATCATGAGTATGTTGGAATGAGCTATGAAAGTCCTTAAAATGACCCCTAACTTTAAAGAGCTTAAGTATTCTCTCTCTCTCTCTCTCTCTCTCTCTCTCTCTCTCTCTCTCTCTCTCTCTCGCTCTCTCTCTCTCCTCTCTCACACACACACACACACACACACACACACACACACACACACACACACACACACACACACAGCTGCAATTGTTTTGCCTGCAGATTGCCACATTGTTTCACCCAACATTGTTTTTCCACTCTATCTTGCTCTAAACTCATCTCTAAACACTGGAAGATATCTAAAATTCATCCTCTACAGCCTGCATTAATCTTCTCACCCAATCACAATCCGCCGTATGTGTGTCTACATGTACTCAAGTATAATCGTCCGTGTTTAAAGATGCACCAAGCTGGATGATTAGGGTGATGTGGTTAGCGTGGCGTGTTGATGCACACAGCTTTGTGTTTGATGACACACTTGACCCTGTTTGATGATGCTGTTTGTTCCTGCTTGATCAAATGCTCTGTGTTGAGTGTCCCAAAAACATCACAAGGTTAAGATCATTAACTGGGGAAGAGAGTGTTCAGTGTAATACGCTCTCTCTCGATCGACACTTCAACAGTGAGCTTTTTTGTCAAGATGTTTTTTTGTAAACTCAACTCTGCTCTGTTTATTTGACATACTCATCCCAGGGGTAGAGGACAAGCTTCCGTGTCCCACTCGATATGTTTTCAGTGCCAGACAGTGTAAAGAGAATGATCAAAACAAGTACAAGTTTCGTTTTATCAATCAACTTGGTCTCAGTCCTCTTATAACTCCAGTCTTGTCTTCAGCACTTTGCTTAGATCTCTTTGCTGATTCTATAATCTGTTTAATTCAAGTCATTCATTCATTCATTCATTCATTCATTCATTCATTCATTCATTTTCTACCGCTTATCCGAACTTCTCGGGTCGCGGGAAGCCTGTGCCTATCTCAGGCGTCATCGGGCATCGAGGCCCATCACAGGGCACACACACACTCTCTCATTCACTCACACACTCACACACTACGGACAATTTTCCAGAGATGCCAATCAACCTACCATGCATGTCTTTGGACCGGGGGAGGAAACCGGAGTACCCGGAGGAAACCCCCGAGGCACGGGGAGAACATACAAACTCCACACACAAGGTGGAGTCTGTAATCGAACCCCCAACCCTGGCAGTGTGAGGCGATCATGCTAACCACTAAGCCACCGTGCCCCCTAAATCAAATCAATTAAATTCAATTTTATTTATATGGAACATTAAACAACACACAGTGTCACAAAGCAGCTTTACAGAAATGACTTCTTTATTCCTAATGAGCAAGCCAGAGGCAATGGTGGTGAGGATAGACTGTGAGTTAACTGTCAAACATGGAGCTCCGAGCCACTTCTAAGTATTGGCATCGGCGTAATTTCTGAATTTGTGATAGTTTTAACATAAATTTCTTCCTGCAAAAGCCATCAAATGTTCAATAACAGAGTCTTGAGCGCAAAACCGACAGCAGCTCAAAGCCACCTACATGGTTTCCATGGTACCGTCAGCAATCCCATGAATCTTCAGGATGTCCATGAGGAGACATCCTCCAATGATGATACTCCAAACAGAAGAAGGTCATCAGGATGGTTACCAACTCCGGTATCTAAGCTGAAGCGAGAGAAAGAGAGCGAGAGGGAGGGAGAGAGAGAGAGAGAGAGAGAGAGAGAGAGAGAGAGAGAGAGAGAGAGAGAGAGAGAGAGAGAGAGAGAGATTTATGGATAAACATTCCTGCATTCCACATTTTTTTGATCACATCAGTCTCTGCCTCATCACTTGAGCTAAAGGTACCTCACATTGTTTAAACACCAGCCTCGTCGTCGTCTCTTCACACCACTCATGTTTGTGCAACACTTGTGAAGAAATCATTCATTTTTTTGCTCATTTAAACATTCCTATCTTGTGTAAAGAAATCACACTTAGCTAAGGAATATATAAGAGAAGTGCTAGGATGGATTTATTTTGTCTTTCTATTAGACATACCATGATCACACCTTTTCATTTCCAGGTATGGATACTGATAATGAAACTCCACACATTCTGCAACCAAATAATGTTAATAATATACTCTATAAATAAACTAAAATACAAATCAATAGCATATATATATATATATATATATATATATATATATATATATATATATATATATATATATATATATATATATATAAATCTTATTCTAAATTTAAAAAATTCCATTTCTTAGAGGATTGGATTAAATGTTTGTTTGTTTATTTGTTTGTTTATTTATTTTTATTTTTATTTATTTTTAGCTATTTATTTTCCTGGTATCAGGTCATACCATTTACTGATCCTAGCCATCGAATATATAGTATTGTACATTTTAAATTGATATTTTTGAATAAAATGTAAACTTTTAATTCTATGTATTAGTTTATTTATTTTTATTCTTATCTTTTCTTATTATTAATTTTATATATACTATTATACATCGGTTTCCTCCCCCGGCCCAAAGACATGCATGGTAGGTTGATTGGCATCTCTGGAAAATTGTCTGTAGTGTGTGAGTATGTGAGTGAATGAGAGTGTGTGTGTGTGTGTGCCCTGTGATGGGTTGGCACTCCATCCAGGGTGTATCCTGCCCAATGACACCTGAGATAGGCACAGGCTCCCCGTGACCTGAGAAGTTCGGATAAGCGGTAGAAAATGAATGAATGAATGAATGAATGAATATACTATTATATATATATATATATATATATATATATATATATATATATATATATATATATATATATATATATATATACATACAATTAATTTGTATAGTGCTTTTAACAATTACGTCTGTCTCAAAGCAGCTTTACAGAAGTAATCGTGAAAAGCACTATACAAATTAATTGAATTTAAATTTGAATCTGTGCCATATCCACTATTACCGTATTACTGGAAGTAAAAAAAATACCATCAGTTACAGTGTCAGTGACACAAAAGTGAGCTCTTTTGTTAGCTTTGCAATTGTACGTTTCCCAAAAGTTTCTTTTGTCCCTAGACCAAACCTGCAATTTGATACTTTATTATGAATTTGCCTTTGTTACCATGCCTTTGTAAATTATTGCCTTTGAAAACATATGGTTAAATGCCTTAAACCCTCGTGTTACACTGGGAGACTAACAGGAATGAGATAAGAGTGTAAGTCTTGGCAGTTTGTATTCAACTCACTTGGGAGGAAACGCCAGTTGGGGAAAAAAACAGACCCTAAAAAAAGAGGGGAAACCTCACCAAGAATTGTACTGTCATCGAGACCATGGGGTCTTTTCCATTGATAAGAAAGACATTTGATCGTACTATCTGTGTTCGATGTCCCCAAGGACCGGGTTTTGTACTCGTTAGCTTTAACAGGGATACATGGTCATGGAAGAGGGGCTTTTGTATGAGCGAGACCTTGTGTCACTCCCTCAGGCTGAGAGGAGAATGAGACAGGAAGAGTCACATGAGGCACCATCAGTGTTCAACATGAGCTTTTCCTCTTCGGGCTACAGACAAACCTGGAGATAGAAATTAAAGATCTAATAAGTGCATGGGCAATATAACCGGGAAGTCATCTGTGTGTGTGTGTGTGTGTGTGTGTGTGTGTGTGTGTGTGTGTGTGTGTGTGTGTGTGTGTGTGTGTGTGTGTGTGTGTGTGTGTGTGTGTGTGTG
>NC_062520.1:4645686-4673186 GCF_022655615.1 Tachysurus fulvidraco | reverse complement strand
GAGTGTATTTAGTCTCAATTTTTATTTAATTTCTTCTGCTTTGTAGCTTCCTCAAAAGAGTTCTTAATAAATGACCTTCGAGTAATTCTCCATAAAAAACTTAATATTTAGAACTAGATCTAATATTTTTTCCCAAGGTTCTACTACTGTATACACACTATAACAGTAAAGGTTCTTAAATGGTTAGTTGACCGGGTGGATGGTTCTATGAAGCACAATTAACATCCATGGAACATTTCCATTTCACAAAAGGTTCTCTGTAATGGAAAAAGGTTCTTTAGACTATAAAAAGGTAATAAGAAAAAAAACATTTTCTGAAAGGTTTTTTCTACCGCTTATCTGAACTACCTCAGGTCACGGGGAGCATGTGCTTATCTCAGGCGTCATCTGGCATCAAGGCAGGATACACCCTGGACAGACCAAATTTTCCAGAGATGCCAATCAACCTACCATGCATGTCTTTGGACCGGGGGAGGAAACCGGAGTACCCGGAGGAAACCCCCGAGGCACGGGGAGAACATGCAAACTCCACACTCACAAGGCAGAAACAGGAATCGAACCCCCAACCCTGGAGGTGTGAGGCGAACGTGCTAATTACTAAGCCATCGTGCACCTCTTTGGAAACCAAAAAAAAGTTATTGTATATGTGGAGTAGGGTTTGAGTATAAGATTAGTGTTAAGATTCAGTTGTTCTTTAAGGTTCCTAAGATGTTCTTAGCTACCTGAAGGGGTTTTCCTTAGAACTCTTAAGATTTCTGCCATTAAAACCAAAAGATCTTTTAATCCTAAATTTTACTATTTTATTTCTAAGTGTACTCTAGCATTAGTTAAACTAACTAAAATCAGGTTTAGTGGTTAATTTAGTTTCTGTAGATAAGTTTCCAACCTCCTAAAATGGCTCAATGGGGAACATTTTTAATAGGAAAACACTTCTATAGGGCTGTACATATCGGACATGATCTAGAACAGAGGCTATGTTAGATTAAGGTTAGATATATATCGGTTCATAGCTTCCTGAAAGGCTTCGGCATAGAAGCTATAAGTGTTTTTCCATAGATGCTTAGAACTGTAGAAAGTTGAAATGTTCCAGATCTCTAACCTTATTTCTCTGAAACACTATCATAGGTTGTAGGGTTCACAGAGAGAAATACTATCCCATCAGCATGGTGTTGCACACTGCTTTGTTACAGTGAATTTGATCTGTGAGTCTGTGTGTGTTTATTTTATCAGCAAAAAGTTCTGATTAAAAAAAAAACTGAAACTGATACAGGAACAGATTCTGTTGAAAATCACCACATCCTATTCCCAGACCTTGCATTTAATAAAATTTAGCATTAAGTCTGGCAACAAAATATTAACAAAGTGTACAAAAAAAAGTCAATCTTTTTGAACAAAAAAAAAGTATGAATATGAATGAATTGGGGGGCACGGTGGCTTAGTGGTCCAAAGACATGCATGGTAGGTTGATTGGCATCTCTGGAAAATTGTCCGTAGTGTGTGAGTGTGTGAGAGAATGAGAGTGTGTGTGTGCCCTGCGATGGGTTGGCACTCCGTCCAGGGTGTATCCTGCCTTGATGCCCGATGACGCCTGAGATAGGCACAGGCTCCCCGTGACCCGAGAAGTTCGGACAAGCGGTAGAAAATGAATGAATGATGAATGAAAAATATGAATTGAAAATAGAATTGAAAATACAGAGCTTTAAGGCCATGTAATAAGCCATTTTTAACTGTTCCACAGACTCTCGAGTAGTCCGAATGTGGTCACACCTTTTCTGTCAAAGATACTCTTTTTCATAATAGCATCTCCAAACTGTAGAGATATTAAATCCAATTTCCTGCCATTTTTTTCATAGCTTCTCCATTTTCACAGGTTCAAAAGTAATCAGACAATCGGTAGATAAGCAGTCTTAGTTTCCTTCATGATTTCATGACAAATTATATTTACGCCATTTGGCAGACGCTCTTATCCAAAGCGACATACATTTTTAATGTAATTTTACACAACTGAACAATTGTAGGGTTAAGGGGCCTTGCTCAGGGGTCCCAGCGGTGGCAACTTGGTGGACCTGGGTTTCAAACTCACAATCTGCAACATCGCAAAAAATTAAGATTTGGAGATAAAATGTCTATTAGCTTCACATGCGAACGCTTAAACTGTGAACAAGAGAAGTGTTGCAAGTGAAGTAGGCCATCATTAGGCTGGGGAGGGGGGAGAGAAATATGAGAGAAACTTCAGGAGTGGCAAAATCAAAAATTTGGCACATTCTTAAAAAGACGGTATGTACTGGTGAAGTCAGCACCATCATTAAAAAGCCTGGAAGATCACCGACAACAGCTAACATGGATGATCACAGATTTATTTCCTCGATGATAGAAATCCCATATCAATCTAGTCAAGAACACTGTCAAGGAGTTAGGGGAATCAATGTGACAGTCTATATTCGAGAAATCTCAAGACGCAAACCAGTTGTAACCCTCAAGGGCAGAAAGAGTAAAAGACTTTACAAGACAAGTCTTTTACTCGTGGCCTAATGGTTAGAGAGTCTGATTCCTAAGCCTAAGGTTGTGGGTTCGAGTCTCTGGCTGGCTACGACTGTGGTGCCCTTGAGCAAGGCACCGAACCCCCCAACTGCCGCAGCATAAATGGCTGCCCACTGCTCCGGGTGTGTGTTCACGGTGTGTGTGTTCACTGCTGTGTGTGTGTGTGTGTGTGTGTGTGTGTGTGTGTGTGTGTGTGTGTGTGCGTGCACTTTGGAACGGTTAAATGCAGAGAACAAATGCAGAGTATGGGTCACCGTACTTAGCCGTATGTCACTTCACTTTAAAAAAAGACAACATCTAGAAAGGTTTACTCAGTTCTGGAACAAGACTCTTTGGACAGAAGAAGCCAAGATTACCTTGTAGTAAAATTATAGGAAAAGAAGTGTATGGAGAAGAAAAGGGAGGGCTCATGATCCAAAGAAACCACATCATCTGTCAAACATGGCAGTGTTATAGCACAGGGACGTATGGATGCCTATGGAACTGGGTCACTGGTGTTTATGGATGATGTAACTGCTGATAGAAAAAGGAAGCAGAATTGTGAAGTGTAGAGAGTTATATGTTTTGCTCAGATGCAGTCAAATGCTGCAATAATTGCCCAAAACCTACAACAAAAACAACCCAAGAGCTTCTTAATGCAAAGAAATGGAATGCTTCCTATAAATATCAGAGTCAGTCACCTGATCTCAACCCAAACGAGCTCGCTTTTCTCTTACTGAAGACAAAACTACAGACACAAAGATCCATAAATAAGCAGCAACTCAAGGCAGCTGCAGTAAAGCCCTGACAAAACATCTCAAAGAGAAGAAATTCGGCATGTGGTGATGATTTCGAGTTCCAGACCTTAGGAAGTCTCTTATTGCAAAAGATTTGGCTCGAAGTATTAAAAATAATTCATGTTTATAATCATATTCAGTTTGTCCAATGACTTTTGAGCATGTAAAAATGGAGATAAATGGCTTTAATTTCTAAACAGATCATGCGATATTCATTTGTTAAACCCTTTGAATTAAAGACAAAATTCTACACTTTAACCAGGATTGCTTTTTTTTAAATCCAAGAAATTTTTGTGGTGTAGAGTTAAAATTATGCCGCTGTTCAAATACTTATGGACTGACAGAATTACTGACCTAAATGTATAAGCAATTTATTTTTCCTTAAGGAAATTATATCGATAAATCATATACTGCTCTACATCCAGTTCAGCATTTTACTTATTTATTATATTTCTATTTTTTTCCATGATTTGTTTATTTTCATATGACTTTATTGTCATTCAATTATTTTCATTCATTTCACTGTATTATTTGTACAAACGGTTCGTTTATTTAGATTCGATTTCTGTTCATGTGATTTTTTACAAAATTGGTTTATTTTCAATATTTTTTAACGAATAATTCGTAGTATATTCGATAGAACCCTACTTTACCTTTTGGCCCAATTTTATGAAGAAGAAGAAGAAGAAGAAGAAGAAGAAGAAGAAGCAGAAGAAGAAGAAGAAGAAGAAGAAGAAGAAGAAGAAGAAGAAGAAGAAGAAGAAGAAGAAGAAGAAGAAGTTATATACATTACAGCCCAGTGAAATTCTTTCCTTCGCATATCCCAGCTTGTTAAGAAGTTGCGGTAAGAGCACAGGGTCAACTTCCTTGGGACAGAGAAGGTTAAAAGCTTTGCTCAAGGGTCCAACAGTGTTAGTGCAGCATGAAGCTTGAACATCTGACATGTGAACAATAACCTAACCAGTGCCTCCACTGACCACTGTCTTAAGCAGCTTGGCTCGTTTTTAATTGATTAATTTATTATAACAAGTTTAAATTCCCATGCCATGGTTTTCCATCAGCATCTGTACACATATAATATGAACCTTTGTGGTACTTCTTCCTTCCAAGCTGAGTGTATTTCCATGCATTTGCATACATTAATGGATCAGGAGGAGTAATAATGGATCATGTTACCATGAAGTATGAAAGAAACTCACAAATCATCATTTTGTTTTATGACTTATGACAGATAAAGACATCCAGTGAACTACAGAGCGCCAAAAACAGCAACACTGCACCTGATGGAGCTGCAATCTGGACAATCTCTCTTTCTTTCTCTTTCTTTCTCTTCCCCTAAAGCATGGAACAAACTCAGTAATTTCTATCTGTTTTATGACTTGTCTTCTCCTCATAACCCTTAAACCCCATTGGCTGAGGTGCTTTACAGCAGCGTCATACTTCAAAGTACCAAGAATTCCCTGAGGCGCCTGGAGATTACAGCATGCCGTCCTTCTGGCTCCTACTGCAAATGTCACCTGCACACCTCTCACACTCCTCACTTCAGTAACAACGCGGACCCTGCTGTTTTTCCCGAAGCTATCCCTGCTGATTCCTGCATCTGCTGTCTGAGGGAATGTGCTCCAGGTGCACACTTTATGTCCTTCCTCCAGCAAAAACACAATCCAAAATCCAATCCAAAAGCTTAACTGAGCTTGACGGGAGGTTACACCTCACCCGAGAGGTGTATCGATCTGAGCCGAGATACGGCGGCGCTCAACATCATTAATATCTTTCTACGATATTTTCATCACCTCCATCCACTCGTCTTTCCCCAAACGACCGGCCATTTTTACCCTCGACACGTTTATTGATAATGCAAGCTGTACATGCTGAATTTGCTCTGACTAAAAGCCCATTTGTTATATAGACAGGAAATCAGAAGAAATATGAATCTGGCTAATTAAAAAAACATCACATTAAACATAAGTGTTCGTCTTTAAAAAAATGTAAATATTATTCTCAAACATAAATCCAAATGGGTCTTTTAGTTGTTATTTAGTTGTTTAGTGTTTTTTGTTCCCAACATTAACCTTCCGATTTAATCCAAACAGCACCAGGAACGTTTCCGACAGCTGTGCACCTCTGCAACAAGGCCAGCCAAAGACAACTTCATCTCTCAGCAAGTGCATGTTTTCCTAATTCCTCATGGAAAACAACATATGGTGATGCCTTTATCACTTCGCAGTAATGGCTTATAATTTTTGCTCAGTAACTGATTCTCTGGAGAAATGATCTGACTTAACGTGCTTACAGAACATCTGTGTCCTTCTTTACCCTCTCGTATGAACGACAAAACTGAAACTTAGTCGCACAAACTTTTTTAACAAAATATATTTGATTAATATGCTGCTTCCGGAGACGCACAAAAAATGTCAATCTTTTTAAACAAAAAAAATTCTATTTATTATTATTATTATTATGCAAAGCGGGAACGCCTCTTACATCACATGCCCCGCCCACAATCGAATGCAACAGTACCACTCCTGAGAGATCTATCTATCTAAGCAGTGCCAACGAGAGGAGAAAAAAAGCTTAAATGAAACTTTCTCATATTTTGAAACCTTCTTTTTGGATTAATTTTATGTGATGTGCAAAAGGTTATCATTCAGTGATATTTTTATCCTGCCATATGTTTAGATTGTAGGATGTAAAGTACCAGCCTTCGCCCTTGAAATATCAATTTTATAAATATGATGAAAATTATATTTAATGTGTTTTTACTCCAGCGGAGAGTTTTTTTACTGATGTATTATCAATTTGGACTTGTCAAAAGTGTTGATTTATTTTCTACAATCGTTATTCAAATCACGATCGCGCTGTACTCATTCTAACATGCTATGGTTTCCATAGTAACAACTCACAATCACAGGAATTTTTACATTGGATACGTCATATAACTTAATATTTATAAACAGATTTAAAAACACATAATTATTAAGATGAACGATCTTTCTGGAATTGTAACATTTAGTACAGTGTCTGAAATTTCTTATAGGACTACTTTATGCTTCATGACAAGTTTCTTGGTAACATGACAATCTTTTGCGTTTGTTTTTTTTTTTTGTTTGTTTGTTTTTTGTTTTTTTTTTAAGAGACGATGTCGACTGTAACTATAAATGGATAAAAGTACGGTTTTGTTGAATGAAATATGTATCATTTGGCACATTGCTGAAATATAAAAAGAGAAAACAAGTTGATATGATGTCATAGGAAACATTTGGTTAAAACTCCCATCGATCGTAACGATGTAACAGCCTACGAGTTTTCTTCCTAACTCATTTTCTTTCTTACACTTTTTCCCTCCTGAGTTCTGATCTATAACTTGTAAGTGAATTTTATCTGCTGGCAAATACACCAGAGTTTTCTAATTTGTCCTCAGGACTTAATTCCGGTTAGTTGTAAATCGATATTTCACACATTGTACAATGTTAAGGAATTTAAGTTTATGGACATGACTACATGGTCAGAGTCTGCCTGTGTTTATATGTATTCTAAGTCATTTGTGTATCATAAAACAGAACATTCCCACAAATGGCCACAAGATTGTTTAGCCAATACCTATGCTGAATATAAATAAGTGTCTGTTTGCTGTTTCTTACAAAGCCATGCATATTACACATTCTTTAGTGCTCTAAAACAAGCCTGGCTATTTATTTCTGATATTTCCGAAGTCACATTCTTCACATAATCCACAAAACTGTTCGACTATAGAAAAAAGGGGGGGGGGGGGGGGACAAAAGAGGCTGCGAGAAGCTGTGCTCAAGGCCAAACCACTACTTAGAATCACATGAGCTCTAAAAATTGGATCAAATCCTGAAATTGTATGGGGCTGTAATAGAGAGAAAATAAATAAGAGATAATGGGAAAGAGAACGTAGTTTGTCAAACTGTCAGTTAATATCTACTCTAAAATTCACAGTTTAAGCTATTACTGACTAATGGCAATGCAAAAGTGAGTTCTAAGGTTTTCTTTTTTCTTTTTCTTTTTTTTTTGCTCAATACTGTATGTGAACATCAACTCCCACAGAAAGACTTCCTTAAAGCACTACTAACTCAGTGTAAGACAACAGGAAGAGAAAATGGAGCACCCAGTTCTGGAAATGCACATGCAGGCCAAAGTAGCAGAAACAGGAAAAAAACATTACAGAGCACTTTAATGATTGTCTCTGAGAGCATCTTGCACTAACTAAACAGCATCATCTGCTTTAAGAACAAGAGCTTTGACGGTTTTTGTGTTTAAGGTTTGATTTTTTTTTTTTTCATTGAAACGGAGCAAACAAATTCAAATGAAACTGAGTGTCAAAAACCTTCAAAGAAATAAGAAATAAAAAAGGCCTAAAGCATTGTCGACGCAAGACACGTGATTCTCATTACATCAAGGCTCATCTCGTTATTCGAGTCATGGTGCAGTTTTTGTCATACACATACATTATCGATCCACTTAGTAAAGCCATGACAGTTTAAAATTTTTCAGAACTAAAAAAATCAATTGAAGAAGAAAAAGTAATAATAACAAAACAATACATTCCTAAGCGCATGTCAAATCCCTCAGTGAAACACTGAACCAAAATAAAGCTCCACGGTTACCGAACTACAACGGAAAATCATTCATATGGGCATTTTTTTGGTGAGAGGTTTGCATCACAGTTTGGATGTAGTCAGTAAGGATTTGCTCAAGTCTTTAGCCTCTGCGGCTGTTCGTACGCGTTCGTAGCCCAGCACGGCCATAGACTGGTGGCAGTAATCCTCCACTTGTTTGATCTGTTGGATACTGAGGAGAGTCCTCCAAGCGCTCGCCGCCAGCGTGGCATTCCTGGACGACACAATGAACGGCTTAGAGGAAGAGTTTGTTCCATTAGTCATGTTGAGGGCAAAAGACTCCACGTCTTGATTGGTGCTAAGGTTAACAAAGCGGTAAACTTGACGCAGGACCTTGACTGGATTTTCCACCAGGTCCTCGTACCGCACAGCCAAGTACTTCCCTTTCAGCCAACTGGGAGGATTTAATGCCGTCCTCAAGGTTCTGTGGGTCCTATCACATATCACCTCCATGGCTCCTATAGAGTGATAGTCAGCTCCATCCTTTTTGTTCGCTTTATGACTGGCGTCTGCAAGTGGTAGCCGGCGGAGTTTGGGATCCCGGCTCCTGACAACCTGCAGGTTCTCTCGGATCAGTCCGTGTCTGGATTTGATCCTGGAGTTGGCCACAGCTCTGGGGTCCCTCACCAGGTGAATGACCTTTAGCTCCAGCGAGGGGTCTTCCATCAGAGGAGCCAAGACATTGACATCCAGAATGCGCACCCCTTTAATAACAATAGTGTTGTATTTCAGACACTCTTCCTCCAGCAGACGGAGGCTCTGCGGCGGACATTTTTTACACACTTTGTCATCCACCATGCCCACCATGTCCTTCCTGTACGCAGAACACAGTGGGTATGAACAGATTACTTTGTTCAACGTGGCACCAAACAGGCCAAGCGAGGTAATGTTTTTGCCCCCGGGGCTGTTATACAGCTGGAACACAGAGAGATCGCAGCGATAAAGTGAGCTCAGCATGTCCCTCGCTGCACCCTGCAGAGACACAGCATCACCTGGGTACAGCTTTTGCCATATGTGCCACATGGGTTCGTACAGGAAGAACACATCAGGGTTCTGGTTGAACAACTCGCCAAAAAAGCTTGACCCTGAGCGCCATGTGGTCAAGACGTAAACAAGCTGCCTTTTCTTAACCAAAGCAGGTCTGTAAAGGTATCGGATGTCAGAACGCCCCTGGTATGTGGTGCTCCTCACCTGGTGGCTGCACTGCTGTGGCTCTTTGCTCCATCTGTAATTGGCCAAATTCAACATGGTCAAAACCAGCAGGAGGAAATAGGCCGCAAATAAAATAATCCGCTTCCTCCTCAGCACCTTCATCACAATGCCGGGCTGATCGATAATTTTCACAGGGTTTTGGTACGTTCTGAGTTTCCTTCCATAGTCACTGCCGGTCTCTCGAGGTCCTGCAGGTTTGATCTGCTGATACTGTTTGCCTCTCATCTGTAGGGGCTGGAAAAGAGCGGCTTTACACCGCTCTGTCCGCTTCGAGTCAGCGATGATGATGACAAAGAAGAAGAATATCAGCCTTATGGACGGAACTGTAGAGTGACGCTAAGCAGATTTAAAGCTTTTATGTAAAAACAGCAGTCATACAATACTCATGATCATGATCACATTGGCCATCCAACAACAGTGCAGCTGTACCATGTTCTGCACTGCGCAACCAGGCTCTCCATCATCCTCTAGAACAACACAAGAAATCTTCCATCTTGGAGGTGCATAAGGGAAAAAACGCGCTCATGTTCTCAGATCATCTGCGCGTTTCCGGTCCGACTATAACGCTGAATAACAGCTATGACAAAGGATAATAACCGGACAATAGAGCAATGATAACGGATCCATCACTGAGCTTCGTTTAGCCTTAATACGACACGGAGCAGACATCCACCAGCATTGTCTCTCTCTCTTCTGATCAATACGAGTCCATATCCGATCCCAGCAGCTCTAATCTTTCTCACCGATGCGCTGTTGTGTTTTTAAACTGTTGTGCCGAACCGATTCAGTCCGAGAACCGCAGAAAGGCCCCGCCCTCATCACATCCCATTGGTCGACACCGTCGAATCGTGTTTTTACCCCGTAGGACCTTATTGGTCGGTCTAGTGTCAGTCAAACTCTTTGCGCTTATCCATCCTGTATAGACGGAGATACAAATAAACGTGTTTATTTATGACTATCTGTGATTATTAGCTCTTCTAAAACAATTTGTATTTTTTTTTACATATATAGGAACAGTTGGTTTACAGTGTTAGACGCTTTATTAATTCATTTAGGGCATGGTGTTTATTATATTTTTATTCTCCTATCACTTTGTATATGGATTTTATCAATTTGTTTCATTATAATTTGGAGACACTACTGTAAGTTCAGTGTTTCTTATTCGTCAGTTAAGAAATTAAAGTGATGTAGAATATCTTTCATTTACCTATTTATTTATTTATTTATTTATTTATTTGTTTGTTTGTTTGTTTGTTTGTTTGTTTGTTTGTTTGTTTATTATATTTGTTTATTTATTTAGTTGTTATTATTTTTTTTTCAAGTCTGACATAATGCATTCATTCAGTTCCAGTAATCATCGATTCTTTACTTGAAATGCATTTATGTACCCGTTTATTTATTCCTTCAAAATAAGCTATGTTTCCCAAATCCCAGGAACACAGAGCCTGAGCCTGGAACACACCCTGGATGGCATGCAGGGTATCATGTGAAACTGTGTAGTTACAGAAATCCAGAGCTCAGTTCCAAACCCTGTATCATAATACAGTAAAGCCTTCATACAGAAATATTGTGTTTTTTTTTTTATGTTATATACAGCATTGAACTGCTCAGACTGAGGGATCAGGCTTTACCACTTTGAAACAAAACTGTAAGAAAATATATTACATCATCATCATCATTATCATCATCATCATCATCATCATCATCATCATCATCATTATCATCATCATCATTTCTATCATTTCAAGCTTTCTAACCAACAATAACACCCTCATTTGCACAGGAAGCTGCACAATTGGATATTTATGCCTAATTACAGCCTGTCACTTGCGAGACCCTGTGCACCGAATATATCCATGTTTATTTATTCTCCAGCACACCTGAATCAAAAGGTTTATTAATTAGGTAATGATTTATGTCAAGTGTGTTAGAGTAAAAACGGCTTAAATGAGCAGAATAAATTAACACACGTTGTATGAATTAAAGACAGCATCTATGAACCCACACAGAAAAGCACAGATTTTGTCTTTCCAGAATTTGATTATTTGATTATTTCTTGTAGATTTTATATATATGTAAAGACTCTCCAATATCAAGAAAGCTATTTTATATAAAGTTCTGATGGGGTGTTAAAGTTACTTACCTGAACATTACAAATATTTTCTCTCTTTTTCTACATGTTGATGGTGTGATATTGTTGTTGCAAAACTGTTGGGATGGAACACGCTCCATGTTTTAGCTTGATATCTCTTTATTATAGCATTACATTATAGCTGCAGATGTTAATTAGATGTATTTGGAAAGTTAATGATTAAGAGACAAAGATATTAAGACTAACTACATCAAATACTCAAACACCTTATTCTTAGGAAATAGGAAAAGAAAAAAAATAAATGCTGTCTTTTAAAAAGCCATTTAAGATTTATTTTAAATCAGACTAATTAAACGTGTAAAGCTGTTATAGACTGCCATCTGCTGGTGCCAGTCCGAAACATTTTCAGCACCATATTATTATTATTATTATTATTATTATTATTATTATTATTATTATTATTATTATTATTATTATTATTATTATTGTCAGCAATCAAAATCCTGATTATATAATAAATTTGGGATGTGGTAACCTACAGTAGTGGTTAAGGTGTTGGACAACTGATCGATACAAGTTTGGTAGGAAAAAGACACAATTTTGAGATCAATTTTTGAATATCATTTTGGTTTGATTTGTCAGAAATTTGGGATAATAAAAGATATTATTCAGTAGAACTTGAGATCATACTTACATTAAAAATGGTGAGATAATAATGTCAGATTTATTTTTAATTCAAATTCTTTTTTAAACAAGTCAGAAATCCATCTATCTATCTATCTATCTATCTATCTATCTATCTATCTATCTATCTATCTATCTATCTCTACATATATTTACAGTATAAGCTACAATCTTGAAAATAAAAACACAATATATAAAATTGTGACTTATTATCTTATCATTCTGACATATCTTAAATACAATATCACAAAATTATTATAATTATAATAATCATAATTATTATGTCATAATATCATAATTATTAGTTTTTAATAATGATCTATTAACGTCTTGAAAGTCTAACTGCTGCAGGCAGAAATGTAGATTTTATTAATTAAATAATTTTCTTTTCTTACTAAGATGGATTTTTATAGAATACAAACCAATATGAGTGAAAAATAAAACGTGCAGGATGTGATGGTGCATTTGGAACGTAAGGAACAGGTATAATGAAAGATTATCATGATGTAACATTGAGTAAGAACATACACTAAACTAACATTGATCGACTTCATTCATCTCTGCTTTAAAGTAAGAATGTAATAAGTTTGAACTCTGATGTGTTTGAGCAGGGGAGCAGAAAAGGTCTAAAATATACAGATCTATTAAAAGTCAGGAGAGTTTTAGATGTAATAAAAGGTATAGAGATAAAACTGCAGTTCTTTACCAGACCGACAGGGGGCAGGACTAGGATATGAAAAGCGAGGCTTTAAAACCTGCACATATATACTGATTTCAATGGTTTAATTTTATAGTAATCACAGTGTTCTGTATGTGTACTGTGTGTTTATAACGCTGTTGTGTCACTGACTTTATACAGCTTCAGTTTGTATTATTGTTATATGATGATATCATTAATGACCAACTCCACTATTACTCAGTATGACAAAAGGCTGTTAACCAAAAAGTCCCTTAAAAATGATTTCGCGTCTTGAATTCGTGTATTTTATTCTCTTTTATTTTATTTCTATGCATCAAAGATGTGAAGTACCATAATACCTCAAACCATTTGCCTTGGCATTACTGATGAATTGCTTTTACATTAACAACCTTTTATATTATTGTAACAACCAAAGATTTCTTTATCTTTTTTTCCGTTTATTATTTATTTTATTTAAAAAATGACATCAAAATAATTGAATATAGATATATGTATTTTTATTAGTAGAAGTAGTATATATAATTAAGTGACGTGACGTACGGCTAAGTACGGTGACCCATACTCAGAATTCGTTCTCTGCATTTGACCCATCCAAAGTGCGCACACACAGCAGTGAACACACACACACACACACACACACACACACCATGAGCAGTGGGCAGCCATTTTTATGCTGCGGTGCCCAGGGAGCAGTTGGGGGGGGTTCTCTGCCTTGCTCCAGGGCACCTCAGTCATGGCCGGCCTAAGACTCGGACCCACAACCTTAGGATTACGAGTCAGACTCTCTAAGCATTAGGCCACGACTTATTAACACATAATAGGATTACAATAATTCAGTTAAAAGATTAATAAACATATTTAACTTTATAGCCATTTATAGATATGTCAAGTTGAAAAATCTTGTTAAATAAAAAATGTAATAAAAAATGTAATAAAATATTTTTGCAGTGTAGTTTTAGTCTATTTCACTATTTTATTGTTGCCAATTTATCTCTTTTTTTATTTAATTTTATTTTTCTTCATCAATTTATTATGTGATACTACTGTAAATATAATAATGTTTGGCCTTATAGGACATCCACAGTAAAGCACTAAGAACTGCCTTTTTTCATTTCCATAATCAGTGCTGAAAAAATATATTCTTCTTCTTCTTCTTCTTCTTCTTCTTCTTCTTCTTCTTCTTCTTCTTCTTATTATTATTATTATTATTATTATTATTATTATTATTATTATTATTATTACTATTATTATAAATACTAAAACATCAGTATAAAATATAAAATTTAAATATAAAGGGCTTTCATAACAGTATATAGTATTTCTGCCACATCTCTTACCTCTACTTTCTAAACTCACTGAAAATCTCAAAGGTTACCAGTCTGTAGAAACCTGACCTAACTTCCCATAATTGTTTTTAAAAGGTCGAAGGTCAGTCACATCCCTTAAGATCTGCCATTTATTATCCCATATACATCCAAACAGTCACAAGCTCCCCATATAAACACAGCTGGATCTTTCTTCTGTATGATCTGCATGCTGCTCTTTTAATCCTGAGCACGTCGATTGATTTGAGGATTATAACTTTCCTGCATGCCAGAGCAAGATTTGTTATCACCTGAATCCTGGCTCCTCTCAGCATAGGCTCTCTAAAGGATTTTTTTCTCATTAAAGTCAGCCTTCACTGCCTTCTACTTGGATTTGTGTAAATCTGTTTTGTAACATCGTCCAAATATATATTGCATTATCCAAATAAATCGTCTGAATCAGACACAGAATGAATTTTATTGGCTGTGTAAGATTTCATTTATAAGGAATTTGGCAGTCAATCATGTGGCAGCAGTTCAAAGCACACCATCATGCAGATAAAAGAGCTTTAGTTAATGTTCTCATCAAACATCAGGACAAGGGTATCTCTGTGACTTTGTTTTTGTTGTTTCTATAATCTCGCTCTACTGAAGATGGAAACATCTCCTGTTTTTTTCTTCTTCTTTCTGTATGTTCATTTATGAGGGGCTTAGTGGTTAGCAAGTTTGCCTCACACCTCCAGGGTTGGGGGTTCGATTCCTGCCTCCGCCTTGTGTGTGTGGAGTTTGCATGTTCTCGCCGTGCCTCGGGGGTTTCCTCCGGGTACTCCGGTTTCCTCCCCCGGTCCAAAGACATGCATGGTAGGTTGATTGGCATCTCTGGAAAATTGTCCGTAGTGTGTGAGTGTGTGAGTGAATGAGAGTGTGTGTGTGCCCTGTGATGGGTTGGCACTCCGTCCAGGGTGTATCCTGCCTCGATGACGCCTGAGATAGGCACTACCCGAGTAGTTCGGATAAGCGGTAGAAAATGAATGAATAAATGAATGAATGAATGAATGAATGAATGAATGAATGAATGAATGAATGAATGAATGAATGAATGTTCATTTCTCTAATTTCAGTGATCCCATGCCCACTGAAGCCTCAGATTCCTGTTCTTGACTGACAAGAGAGGAACCGGAGATGGTCTCCTGCTGCTGTTGTTGTTCATGCACCTAAGCTCCACATGCTGTGCATCTAGAGATGCTTTTCTGCTCAGCATGGTTGTAAAGAGTGGTTATGTGTGAATGATCAGAAGTCAACACAGCCATACTCCAACATATACAGTAGTGGAAACCTTCCCAGAAGTGAAAGAGCTTGTTATAACAGCAAAGAGGAATAAATCTGATATGGGATATTCCCAAAGTGTCCATAAACATTTGTCTATATATACAGAGGTCTATATGTAATATTAGGAGTATTGTATCATACAATCTTTCAGTATTTCAACTGTGTGTTGTATTGTGTAACTTTGCAGCACTACAGCTCGGGGACAGAAACTGCTGGAACATACAGATAGGAGACTGACCACGTGAGGCAGGAAATTTCCCTGACCTTATCAGATACTTATCAGGTGTTATGTGCACTTGTTTGGATGTAAATGGATTAATAAATGGCAGGTCTTAAGAGATGTGACTGACCTTTGACCTTTTAAAAACAATTATGGGAAGTTAGGTCAGGTTTCTACAGACTGGTAACCTTTGAGGTTTTCAGTGAGTTTAGAAAGTAGAGGTAAGAGATGTGGCAGAAATACTATATACTGTTATGAAAGCCCTTTATATTTAAATTTTATATTTTATACTGATGTTTTAGTCTTTATAATAATAATAATAATAATAATAATAATAATAATAATAATAATAATAATAATAATAATAATAATAATTTTGCTTATCATTCTTATTGGGTGTAATTTGATATATTTAATAAATCATAAAACATTATATGAACATAATATATATATATTGTTTTTACTAATGTTGCATGTAATAAACACCGACTTCATATTATTAGTTAGTGGACTTTATTTTAATGCTATTTTCAATTAAAATTTAAGGTCAAACACATATCAGTGCTTAAAATCGACGAACACTGGGAGATTATGTAATATCCATGTTCTTGTTGAATGCTCGGTTGCCAGATTGTGCATTTATCATATAAAACCGGTGCATGGATTGCGAAATCTGGCAGCTTTGTTTGCAGGTGGCCTGTTTGGGCATGCGCAGTTGTGAGCGTCAGTACCATCAGCACCAGAAACCCTGAGCATCACTACGACGCATCCTTTACGTGTTTTCTCTAGGACAATTCACAACAACAACAACAATAATAATAATAATATGATGTTTGCGTAAATATTAGGTTTTCTAGCCGGATGTCGGATTTGCGCACTGACGGAAAGTAGATTATTGCGCATTTATTTCCATCGGAGAGCTCGCTTTTGGTGTTTTTTTATTTTATTTTATTTTATTTTATATTTTTATATATTTTTTTATCTGTTCTTGTTCCACTGCTCACGACGGGGGCTTCAGGCGCGCGGCCGCCCGGTGGGATGCGCGTCGGCCTCGGCGTGCTGTCGTATCCACTCCCCGTACTGATGGCTGCGCTGTACCGGGGCCCGCACACCGCCTCTCCACGCGCCCACCTGGCGCTCAAGGACGTCCGGGAGGTTCAGGAGGTAACATCGCTGGATGAGAAGCTCTTCTTGTTGGCCTGCGAGAAGGGTGAGTCTCTCTCTCTCTCTCTCTCTCTCTCTCTCTCTCTCTCTCTCTCTCTCTCTCTCTCACACACACACACACACACACACACACACACACACACACACACACACACACAGTCTCTCCCTCTGTCTGTCTATCTCTTTCTATTTCCCTCTCTCTCTCTCTCTCTCTCTCTCTCTCTCTCTCTCTCTCTCTCTCTCACACACACACACACACACACACACACACACACACACACACACAGTCTCTCCCTCTGTCTGTCTATCTCTTTCTATTTCCCTCTCTCTCTCTCTCTCTCTCTCTCTCTCTCTCTCTCTCTCACACACACACACACACACACACACACACACACACACACACACACACACACAGTCTCTCCCTCTATCTGTCTATCTCTTTCCATTTCTCTCTCTTTCTGTGTGTCTCTCTCTCTCTCTCTCTTTCTCTCTCTCTCTCTCTCTCTCTCTCTCTCTCTCTCTCACACACACACACACACACACACGCACACACACACTATAATTAAATATTATCAATAAAGGTTATTAAATGGTTCTGTATCAGGGTTCTGTGGAGAACCTTTAACATCTATGGGACGTTTCCATTGCAACAAAGGGGGATGTGGAATAAGCTAGTCTAAGCCTAGTGAATAATGTAGGAGACTACAAATTGGAAAGGGTAGAAGATTGAGTCCCAGGTCCTTAACCTTCAGTTGCTCAGTTGCTGTAAATGTAAAGAAATGGTTTTCTGTAGTTGGAAAGGGAACAAAGAAAAATGTTTGTAGATTATAAAAATGAAAGAGACTGTGAGAAACCTCATGTTGGTTCTTCCTTGCATCTTCTATTCACAATTGAACCGTAACCTTAACCTCAAGGTGGTGGTGTCAGGCTTGTAAAAAAAAAATCATTAATTGATTGGTTCATTATAAAAAGCGGTTGTTCTTGTGGGGACCATCTAAATGTCCTGACAAGGATATGAAATTTAAACAGATTTACGTTTTGTGCTTATGTCTGGCTAATGCTTGTATGGACAACTTCTTTTCTACAACTTTTAGTTTTGCTTCAAATAATATTCTTGTTTGTTTGTTTGTTTGTTGTCTTTAAAAAATGCTGTTTCTTTGTGGGATCAGCTCAAGACTTCACAAGTTCCAAAACCTCAAATATAACTATCCTTGCATGGACATTTGGATGGTCCCTACTGTATAAGCATGGCTGTTTTCTAGTGATTCTTTGAATTCAATGGAGATATACGTAACACACACATACACTCATACACACACACACACACACACACATACACACACACACACACACACACACACACACACACACACACACACACACACACACACACACACACACACACACAAAATGTTCCACAATGTACTCCATGTCTATAATCTTTTAATATCCAGTCTAATTTTTATGTCTAATGAATGAAATTGGTTATTGTTTAAAAACACAAATAATGCCTCTGATAATCTTCCACTTCATGTTTGTTCCTCCCCGTCCAGCTGTTTCAAAACCGTTTTAAACGCACTTGTGGCATAAATGGATGCAAACAGGAAGATGTGGCTACAAAACCATGTTCCAGCCTGTAATGACTTGAGACGGATGTTGTTCAGTACACAGATTCATTTACAGTGCTGTTCTGGTATAGTCACTGTTGTTGTTCAGAGTCTAACTAGAATAGGAATTATTTTTATAATTTGAATCCCTGGTCGGAAATAAAGAGTGTTAATGCCAAGCATCAGAATCATCATGTTAGTGCAGTCATCTTTTTAGCCAAAGATGTCATGTTTGCTGTATTCATCATGAAATCCAGATCAAATTTGGTAATCATGTCAATACCATGCTCAATGCTAATAAAACCACCATCCCATGTCGATTGTGCTTCTCGCTTGATCTTACATTGTGCAGATGAGAGTCAGATGTCTTCCTTACCATATAAAGGAAAGTTAAATCTGGCTCAGGAAAGAAAATGTCCGCTGTGTTTATGCTAACACAGGATCTGGACTCCTGCATGTCATTTTTTATGACTACTTCTAATATACATATGATTCGTTTGTTTGCATGACTCAGTAAGAAGTTCAATCAGAGGACTATTGGTGTGTGTGTGTGTGTGTGTGTGTGTGTGTGTGTGTGTGTGTGTGTGTGTTAAAGGTGATTACTACATGGTGAAGAAGCTGCTAGAGGAAAAATGCCATGGCGAGCTGAATATCAACTGTGTGGACGTGCTTGGGAAGGACGCCGTCACTATCGCTATCGAGAACGAGAACCTGGACATTCTGCAGCTGCTCCTGGATCACGGCTGGCAGGTAAATTCATGTTTGTTTTAATGTAGCTGTGGATTATTTCGTGAAATGCGTGCATCTAAAGTGAGAGCGTGATTCTGAGGCTTTGTGAACAGAACAAAAGGCGAATGTCTTTCTGACGAGAAAAATTATTACCAACATTAGTACTTAGTATTTTGTTAGAAATCTCTTGTTTGAGATGATATGAGGAAGGAACCAGACTCTCTTCAGTGGAAATAGACTCTCAAGAAGGGAACCTCATCCTCATTTGGGTGACTCTGGACAGGAAATAATGTAAATAATATCCTTTCTACAGCAGTTTATAGTTGAGTGGAATTAAGCAACCGAGAGCTCCTGAGGAACTAACAGGTCAGAGTCATTTCTGAGCTCATTACAGATTTAACACAAATTCATTCCTTCATCAAATGTACTTGATAAAATTTTATACTTTATTCTATATTATAATAAAGCCCTTTGTGACAAGTTCTTGGAAAACAAAGAAGGTTTGACATTATCCTTTAATTCTCCAGGATTTATCTGATAAGTAAAGACAAATATTAGGCTTTTGAGAACATTTATATAAAATATTTCTGAAAGAGATACACAAACGTCGATTCTTACTTTTTTTTATACATCTCATTACATTTCTGCAGAATTTGTTGCATAGGTAAGGAGTAAGTTGAATCATGAGTCATTTGTAGGCTACTAATCTCTGACTGAGAGCAAGTACTCCAGAGGTGTTTCCCATCAAAATATCCTACAAGGATTGACGTGACATACGGCTAAGTACGGTGACCCATACTCAGAATTCGTTCTTTGCTTTTAATCCATCCAAAGTGCACACACACACAGCAGTGAACACACACACACCGTGAACACACACCCAGAGCAGTGGGCAGCCGTTTATGCTGCGGCGCCCGGGGAGCAGTTGGGGGGTTCAGTGTCTTGCTCAAGGGCACCTCAGTCGTGGTATTGCCAGCCCGAGACTTGAACCCACAACCTTAGGGTTAGGAGACAAACTCTCTATCCATTAGGCCACAACTTTCCCCAGATGAGATGCAGTGATTATACAGACCAGAAACAGTTTATTAGTTTTAGGAACATTAATGTACTACATTGCTTCAGAGAGCGATATTCATCAACAATCAACAGTAATAAATGACTTTCTTCTTATGGTGAAATCCTGATACAGAACAGAACAGAAAGCCTGTGGACTTGTAGCTTGTTTTGGTTCTCTTATGTAACTGACATCAGGTTGTGATTCGCATCGGTTCAGTCGAATTTAATCTTATTAGTGTTGCACGTATAACAGCAGACGTCGTCGCAGGGCAACTTTGGAAATCCAGATGTAGATTTAGATCCATTTAGATTTATATTTTTTAACATCTAATTAGAATGTTTGTTATGTGAGTTGGCCAACAACCAAAAAACAATCCTGATTCCGCAGCTTTAGGAAATGTAGCATGGTGAGAAATATAACTAGCTTGTTTGCTTTATCTTTAGTGATAAACAGTGTCAGTAGAGTGGGTTCTTGAGCGGTGTAACATTCAAGCAGATTCAGCTTGGATGTGTTAGCCTAGTGGTTATAGTGTTGGACTACTAATCAGAAGGTATTGAGTTTGAACCCAAGGTCCACCAAACTTCCTTGTCTCCTGAGCAAGGTCCTTAACCCTCAATTGTCATGTATAATATGTAAGTCTCTCTGGATAATGGTGTCTTCCAGTTGCTGCAAATGTACAGTAAATAGGTTTAGCAACTAGATTAAAAAAAATAAATCTTCTAGTCTAGTGGTTAAGGTATTAACTACCAATTGGCAGGTTATGAGTCTGAATCCCAGGTCCATCAAGCTGCCACTGCTGGGCCCCTGACCAAGGACCTTAAAGCTTAGTTGTATAAAATGGCTTATAATCCAGGTCACTCTGAACAAAGGCATTTGCCAAATGTAAAACCCTGCAGCTGAAGGGTTTGAGTATAGTCACGTCTTCATCACTTCCTCACTGAATGGCTGGGCTATTCAGTTGGCGGCTCGCAAGACAATTTTTTCCAGCACTTCATGTAGTCTAGTGTGAAAAAGACATCTCTAGAATAAATTTAGTTCAGTCGGACAACGGACCTACAGTTATAAGGTGACGTGTAATTGTTCCATATAGCAGGAGCCACAGTCGCAGCACAGTGCAGCAATCACGTGGCGTTAGGCGAGTGGCGCGAGCAGCATCTCCTGTGAGACGTGATGTCAGACATGACGATAACAGATGAGAACTTTTGTTACATTATTTGTTTTGTTCATTTCTTCTTCTTCTTTTTTTTTTTTTTATTAATGGTGCTTGCAAAGCAACATTCTTGATATTGTGCCGGATAAAATTTCGGCGCATATCTTGTCCTGCAGCTTTTGTCCTAGACCAATGAATGAGGTGTCAAATCGACCGGTTCATTGAGTAGAGGTGTGCTATGACTTTTATAAGCCGGAATTCCGGAATTCCCGGTACGGAAGCTCAAATGGGGTTTTTTTCCCCATAGACTTCCATTATAAATTTTGGAGGTTTATAACTCGGCAAGTTTTTCGAGCGATTTACACCAAACTCGACCAGCTCCTTTAGGACCTTACTCCGGACGAAGTTTTATTTCAGTAGCAACTTTATGTCCAAAAGTATTGGCACCCCACCGGGTATTCACGAGACATCACGTATAGCCCCGCCCCCAAAATAAACACAACATGGACATGTCATGTATCAAAACACTCGGCCCGATGAGGGGAACTGACGTCACGTGTAGCCCTGCCCCCAAAATAAGCACAACATGGACATGTCATATATCAAAACACTCAGCACGATGAGGAGAACTTCGTGCAAGCACCATTCACATTTTCTTCAGGAAATGGACATTCTAGTTTTTATATACAGTCCTATGATATTCACTGTGGGTCGTGATATTTGTGTGTTTACAGACGACAGATGCTCTTTTGGTGGCCATTGACTCTGAGGTAGTGGGAGCTGTCGATATTCTACTCAACCACCGGCCAAGACGATCCTCCAAACCTTCCATCGCTGTTAGTCACTCTTTTTATTTCCCTTCTCTTCTCTTTCTTTGCTGTTCTCTAACATTATAACATACTAAAAGTTTATTAAGGATGTAATCTGACAACATATTTATTTTCTTACTTACTTATCTATCTATATAGCTATTTATTTATTTATCAGTTACAATCTGTTATTAAAATTACTCAGATATAATGCTTAAGGATTATTATGTCACTTTGTAGAAGCCAACATTCTGTTTTCCTATTTAAGCTTAGACAAAAATTTATAAAGAGTAACTTCTCCTAGGGCTTTTGAGCCACATGCACCAAATTCGGATATGTTGTAGATCCTGATCTGAAGTTTGCGATCCTTTTCTAAGCGATCCGAGTACCGGTACTTCCGGTACCGGGTCTCAAAATGACATTTTTTCCCATAGACTCCCATTATAAACTTTGGAGGTTTATAACTCGACAAGCTTTCGAACTCTCTACACCAAACTCGGCCAGCTCCTTTAGGGTGATACTCTGAACAAAGGTTTAAATTGGTGTATCGACTGGACTTGTGAGATATCAAAACACTCAGCCCAATGTGGGGAACTTCCTCAAGAGTATCTGGATGACGTCACATGCTCGTCTCCACTTACCTCCAAATGTTTTGGCACCCTAGCTTTCTGTCTACTTGCTTCCAAAAGTAACACTGACCCTTATGTCCACTCGCCTCCAAAAAGCACTGGCCTTTGAGAATTCTTGCATCTTAAAGCCAACATCAAAGTTTGTCACGACGAACTTTACAAATCTAGTTTTATATTTATTGTATGATTTTGCAATATTGTTTCTTATTACACTTCTGCAATAACAATACGTTATTATGAATTCGATATTTTAATGTAGATATGTTTATTAATAAATATAACCATGATTTAGATGTGCAGTATGTTTAAAAGCTAGACATATATATTTGTGTATTACATCATGCACTGTTTTATTACGTACATATTTTATATGCATGATTTTATTGTTATAATAATTATAAGCAATTTTTGTGTCTACACCGTTATCTATTAATGTGTGTAATATGCACTTTAAATCTCTTTTGGTATCACAACTCTTGTAGAAATCCCCTCTCTTATAGCACTTTAATCAGCAGGCTTTAATTGAGTGCTTAAGAGAGCATCGGTTTTGTGACATTCCTCAGCCATTAGCAAATAGCTTTAAGTTCCATTAATAAACACTGTTGGGATGATGAAAACTGCCTCTGCCGTTCCTAAGTGCTTTTCCATCTCAGTAGCTGTCTGTGTGATAGTTCATGTTCACTGCTTTCGGAGGAAACAGGCTGTAAATTACCGTAATGGCTTGAATATAATTAAATTCATTTCAAGGATACAAACAGTTAATACATCAGAGGACTACACCGAAGGACACAATGGCAACCAAAATCTGTATTGACCTGTGTTTATCCAGGATCAAGCAGCAGGGCAGTGAAGTAACCTTTTGGTCAATAACACAAAACCTTAACCTCTGATGTAGCATTAATTAGATACCAGCGAAAAACATTGTATCAGACATCAGATTCTGTAACAAGTGGCAAAGAACTGAACTGGATTTGCGAAAGAGAAATGTTTACTTATAAAGAGACTTCATTGTTTTTTTTTATTAGGTTTGATCTTATATTTATAAATCAGCATAGTTATTGTGTTTACAATGAAAGGTAGTTTAATTGTAAAAGTGAAAAAAAAATGTTAGTAGTTTTTAAAGGAAAGTATCTGTTGGTCCAAAAATCGCTGATACTCAAGAATTTTTATTGGTGCCAGAAAAGAAAAATTCTGATGTTTGGTATTTTTATGTTGTTATCGAGTGTTTGAATGTTTGTACGATTGATAAATTATATAACAAAGCGACAAAGCAGGACACGTGTCTGATGTTTTTTGTTTGAAAGATGTTAGAAAGGATTAAACTTGTAGGTGTTGATCTGCTTGATGAACTGAAATCACTTGTTGCTCTATAGAAACTGATGCAGCGGATTCAGAACCCGGAATATTCCACCACCATGGACGTGGCACCCGTCATCCTGGCTGCTCACCGGAACAACTACGAGATCCTGACCATGCTCCTGAAGCAGGATATCTCACTGCCCAGACCTCATGCCGTGGGCTGCGAGTGTACTCTCTGCAACGCCAAGAACAAGAAGGACAGCCTGCGTCACTCCAGGCACAAAGCGTCTCTTCTCGTTATTGATCTTCGTGCTCTTATGTGTTCTGTCCCGCTGATTCAAGGCTGAATTGTTTGAAAATTTTATCTGAAACTTTTCCATTTCTGATTAAACAGCTTGTTTTGACCTGAAGTTAAGTTCAAAACAACAAGTAAAAAATCCGATATGAGGGATTAAACCTGGCCATGGTCTAAGATGAGTTTAAAACATTTTTGATGTGATGCTCCTCCTGGTATTTCTCTATCTGCCGCTCTCTGTTTTGTCCCAGTTCGTTCCCTTGTAGATCACGTTACAAGCTAATCAATAATCATTGTGAAACATCTTTAATGAACAGAAGAGTGATATTGATCTTGGAGTGTAAAAGTCTAATATTTCTGTGTTTCTTTCTCTCTCTGTTTTGTCTAATGCAGGTTTCGTCTGGACATCTATCGATGCCTAGCGAGTCCATCGCTCATCATGCTGACAGAGGAGGATCCGATTCTGAGAGCGTTTGAGCTTAGCGCTGACCTCAAGGAGCTCAGCCTAGTGGAGGTGGAGTTCAGGTACAGAGAGAGAGAGAGAGAGAGAGAGAGAGAGAGAGAGAGAGAGAGAGAGAGAAAGCGAGAAAGTGAAAAATAGAAAAAGGAAAAAGAGAGAAAGCAAAAGATCGAGAGAGAAAGCGAGAGAGAGAGAGAGAGAGAGAGAGAGAGAGAGAGAGAAAGCTAAAGAGAGAGAGAGAAAGCAAAAGAGCCAGAGAGATAGAGACAAAAAAGAGAGAAAAGTTGTAACTAATGGTGGCAATTATACAGTATATGGAATCAGTTATAATACTAATGATATCTTGTCTTTATACTGTATCAGTCCACCGCTGAGACCAGGTCAGACTCTCTATGTTGTCAAAGAACAGAATAAATCAGATGTTTGAATTTTTATAGTCTGCGATAATTCCAGGCTGGTTCCCATTAACGGTGATATATAGTGGATGGGCTAAATTCTCTCGTCGTGAAAAGCAGCGTTATTCATTTTAAACAACCTGTCATAGTCAATTTTAGCCTGAGCACCAAAAGAGTCGGCCGCCAGCCGGCGTCCACGTGGCAGGAATAAAAAAAACTTTCTTAATTCATTCCCAACAGTCCGGCTCACATGCTAGTTACAAGCAGGTAACTAGCAAGACTTAACTAGCAAGTCAAACCAGCACCAAAACTATTTAATTGAATCTAGAACTTTTCTTTCTCTTTTTGCTCGGGTCACAGGACAGATTATGAAGAACTAGCCAAGCAGTGCAAGATGTTTGCCAAGGATTTGTTAGCACAGGCACGAAACTCCCGTGAGCTTGAAGTCATCCTGAACCACACGAGCAACGAGGATCACAAGAATAAGAGAGGACTGCTGGAGGAGCGCATGAACCTCAGCCGACTCAAACTCGCCATCAAATACAACCAGAAAGAGGTAAGGAAGCTCAGGTGACCAGGAGATAGCCAAAAGGCTAACAATGATAATGCTAACTACCGCTTATGTCCAGTATTAGCATATATTCTTGCTTATATCAATGATAGTTCACTTTGTCAGTCACCTGCATGAACAACGTCTTTAAAGGAGCAGTTAGCATTTTTAAAGCCTTCAGCTGGCTGTAAGTGGAATTACAGTCGAAACACTACTCGACTTCATCTTGTGCCCAACTGACCCCCCACATCCAATACTGTCTTTAAAGAGACAGTGTCCAGATCTGACAGGGGGCAGAGCTTATTTCAAGCCCAGAAAAACACCTGGAATGAGCAGTATTACAAAAGACAATAGTACAGATGATATTACAGAACATTTTTATTATTTCTACTGTTATTCAAGCTCATTCACATTTATTTTCATTATTCTTGTGGCAATTTTTAATTATATATTTAGTTTATTTTTATTTATTTATTTATTTATTTATTCAAACATTACAAAGTGCACATTTAATTTCATTATTTTTAAACATAACAAACTGCACCTTTAACTATAATAAGAATTAATTTTTACAAGACTGGAATAGCATTTAAAAGTCTATAAAAGGAAAGGCTAAAAAAATATGTTAGGATAAAAGTGATTTCTTTCCAGTAATATAATCTCTCCATGTTTTATGTTCACTCCATTGAGAAGGTATGTTTTTGTATTTTAAAACAAAGTTTATTGGATATTTATTGGGATCAAGTTCTGGCCTGGATCGATGTTCTATTGTGTGTCTTAATAAAAATATTATGAATTCGGCTGAATAAACTTCAGATTGATTTCTGTTCTAAAAAAGTGCTTGTGTGTGTTATTTTGTTCAGTTTGTGGCTCAGTCTAACTGTCAGCAGTTCCTGAACACGGTGTGGTTTGGTGAGATGGCGAGTTACCGTCGTAAGCACACGGGGCTGAAGCTGCTGACGGTGCTGAGCGTGGCTCTTCTGTGGCCTCTGCTCTCCGTGTGCTACCTGCTCGGTCCACGCTCACGCGTCGGTCACATCATCCACACGCCCTTCGTAAAGTTCATCATCCACAGTGCTTCGTACCTCACCTTCCTCCTCCTGCTCAACCTCTACTCGCTGGTCTACAACGAGGGCAAAAAGAACACCATGGGCCCGGCGCTGGAGATGATTGATTACCTGCTTATCCTCTGGATCATAGGTGAGCGGTGTGTCTGGGGTTTTCATATTTTAACACTATTAGCTATGAAAAACATTCCGATTTATTAGAAACACCAGTGGTGGCAGCAGTATAATGCGTAACATCATGCAGATGCTGGACGAGAACTTCATGTCAAACACCAGAATGTGGGGAAAGTGTGCAATCTCGGTGAATTTTACCAGAGGAGAGATCAGATGAGAACTGTTTGAGCTAACAGGAAGTCTAAAATGCTAACAATCTTTACAAGCATGCTGAGCAGAAAAGCATCTAAGAAGCCCAGGTTCTGATGGAAAACATCCAGAAACACACTAAAGAACGTTTAAGCAGCTCCTGTAGAGCAAGACACCCCTGCTGGTGGGGCATTAAAGGACACGGGCAAAAAGGTTCTAGGGCACTTTATATGTTCTTTTTATTCAGATGTTCAATTGTTATGAGACATGAAACAGCAAGTCAGTCTGTCAGGTCTGTTACTGTCCTTCAGACTAAAATAAAATTAAAATTTAAATAGGTTGTAAATTATTTTAGAATTTGCAGAACTAGAAGTAATTTTATAAAGTGTGCACAATGACCCGGAGTAAAAACGTCAGTCTGTGGGAAATCAAATAAAAGAGAGGGAAAGATCCAATAGATGGTGGAAGATCATTGCATTATTCTGTGT
>NC_062520.1:4603186-4643186 GCF_022655615.1 Tachysurus fulvidraco | reverse complement strand
CCTGCCTTGATGCCCAATGATGCCTTAGTTAGGCACAGGCTCCCCGTGACCCGAGAAGTTCGGATAAGCGGTAGAAGATGAATGAATGAGCTTACTCATTGTGTTTGTCATACAAAAGTCCTTCCCCATATAAGCTGTTGCTATAGAAATGATAACGTTAGTACCACTTTGATGGCACTATCATATGTACCTTGGATACATGCTACACCAAATGGGCAGTGGTGGCTCAAGTGGTTAAGGCTTTGGTTTGTTGCTTAGAGGGTGAAGGTTCAAGCCCCGTCACTACCAAGCTGTCACTTTTGGGCACTTGAGAAAGACCCTTAACAATTTCTGTCCGATGGGGGCTGTATCATGTCTGATCGTGCACTCTTATTAGAATCATAGTCTATTCTATTATCATATAGTTGTATGTTTTATATGTATATATGTTGTGTATATGTGTTTGTTTGTTGATTCAGTTCAAAAACGAGAATACTGACCGGAAATTCTGGGACGCGTCTCACCCCATCCTGGTGGCCGAGGGACTTTTCGCCTTTGCTAACGTCTTGAGCTACCTGCGTCTCTTCTTCATGTACACTACCAGCTCCATCCTCGGCCCTCTACAGGTAAACACCAGCAGCACTGTTTAATCACAAGTACACACGGGTCTGTGTGCAGATAACCTCTACCAGGTGTGTTTATATACAGCTCATCACCAACACGCTTAGAAATCGTCTAACCTCATCCTTGTCCACTGCGTAATTGTGACTGCCACAATATGTTGAATCATATTTTGAATTTACAAATTAGACAACAATTGATGACACAAGAAATAATTATTTCCCAATGTGATAAGTTCTGCTCTTATTTGTTTTGACATTTTGAGCTGTACTTTTATTTTGACAAACTTATTTTGCTTCCCGGTCCTGACTCCGCCCCCTGTCCATCATTGGTGTGTTTGTCTATGCAGGCACATGTTTTTGATTTTCAGTCATTACTTTTTCAGCATTTAAGCGTTGTTTCAGTTCTAAGCTCTTTTTGTCAGGGTTTGTTTTTTTCTTCCATTAAATTCTGATTGTTTTTCTCTTCTTATCCGGTTCTTAATCAGGTTTTCTTTATTGCACTGACTATAGAAAGTAAAATATACAAATATTTATTACTGATAAAGAATTTACTCGTATTTACATCCAGCTGTGTCAGAATTCATGAGAGTTTGTGAGAAATCAGGATATTACAGAGATGAAAATGTTTTATTCATTTTATTTAACTTTCAAGACAGGAGAAATACAATAAAAGTAGTTGTGCATCAATTCCACTTTTTAAAGGTTTTGTTGTAGCCATCAGACTCATTTAACCTCAAATCCGTCTCTATAAAAAATGGTACCAAATTACCAATTTCTAGTAGATTTAGAGAGAGAGAATATTCAGTACACATGAAATCTACAAAATGTATATTTGATCAGCTAATTTGTCTGTTTATTACTTGAATTTTGCACTAAAGCTACAAGGCTAATGTGGCTAACAAATGATTTGTAAATATTTTTCCCTTAACAGTGTAATGCTTCATAATATTATTTTTTAATAACAACTTAGGTCAATTTGGTGGTTAAATGGTTAGAATTCCCTCAAAAACAAATTTCCGACACCAGACAGGTCTTTGCTAATATACTTGATTTGAGAGAACTGTAAGTAAGAGAGGAAATTGTGGTCACATTTGATGCTCAGACTAAATTAGTCTTGCTGCGTCCACCATTTTATGGACTCTAGCATGCAGTATGTGTGGAGTTAGTTCAAGGCCCGTATTCCTGAATAGTCTAAGAATGATCTCAGAGAGCTCAGAATTAAGCTTAAAAATTTCTAACTATGAATCATCTTATTCATGACCAATCACAAGGAAAATACAACAGCTTTTATCTTAGAGAGGAGGCGGGGCTTAACCTGTTACTAGGTGACACATTCTTTTGAAGACTGTGATTGGTTGTCTAATAAAAAATAGGAGTGCTTTTACAAATTTGAGTCTATATCCTGTAGGGATTATGTTAGTGACCGATCATATTAGAGATGTTCTAACATCTGTATGTTATAAATGTAATTAATGAAATGTAAATGCAAATGTAAACATCTCTGACAGAGAAGAAATGTCATAGAGACAAATGATATCATTATTATATATATAATATACTGTATAATATGACAAAAATAATCCCTACATGATCTAATCTCTATCATTTTATTAACTCACTATTATTATTAAATATTATATACAACACATTTCTTCTCCCTCGTCATCTTTCGGCCATTTTCTCCTCTGATAAAGAAACTCTTAATCCTCTTAAAAGTCTTCCTCACTTCCTCATTACTCCTAACACCTAAGGGTTAAGATGTTTTATGAATATCTTTTATCTTTACTAGGATTTTCTTTTTAATTTTAAGGGAAACGCCCACATTTATAAGACTTTTATTAGAATTTCATCACTATGAGCAGCTCAGGCCCAGGATATTAAGCTTCCAAAATTCAAATCAAATCAGCAATCAAATGTTACCTTATTTCATGATTTACAATATATGCTTGTAGACACCTCACAGACATCATTTAGCTTGTTGCTAGTGATCTTTCTGCATGTAAATCATCACTAGCTCACACATAATTATTCATCTGTATAGCAAAGCAGAGGAAAAAAGCTTTACTTTATTCCCCCAGTTTTGGTTGCATAATGCCCACAGGACCTGCCTGATAACCAGATGGATTCTAGAGAATTCTCTCTTTCTGTCTCTTCTGTCAAAATCAATCCTTTCTCTTTCCTTTGGTCTGTTTTTCTCTGGCAGATCTGTAGCGGATTTTTTAAGGTCGCACACAAAAGAGCATTAAGACCTCTGGATATTCTGTTTGTTGCAGATCCGTTGTGTAATATGTCTTTCTCGGTTTTTAGCAGCAGTACAGTTGTGTACGGATACGGCCGAGCGTACTGTATGGATAGACGAGTTCTCTGCTGCTTTCTGGCTTTGTGTCCACGTCATGCTGTTTTTGGATGCCGAAGTTACTCTAAAACAGCGGCTTAACTGTGTACTGACTGCTGTGGTGTTATTCTAGCTAGAATGGTTATTCTGACTGCAGGAATACCTTTTCCATGCTGTCTCTGTTCTAGTAGACAAGCTCACGCCGTGACATCAGCGCTTGGCATTACAGTATGGAAATGTGCTCAGAAATATGGAAGGCATTTCTCTCTCTCACACACACACACACACACACACACACACACACACACACACACACACACACACACACACACACACACACACACACACTGACGCTGTTTTTCTATCTTTCTCATACGTCTTTAGAGACGTCCAGACTTTCAATACACTGACTGATGTGTTTTCTTTCACTGTATTTTTCATAAAGATGAGTGCAATGAAAATATAACCAACCACTTTATTTTACACTTTACCAGAACATCGCAAATGTTTTATTTATTTAACCCTGTTACAGTACAACGTAGATACTACAGTTGTATTGTCTAACCATGTTTATAAAATTTATTAGTTTTAATTTAGTTATTTAAATAATTTAAATGTGTCTTGGTAAACTGTGTAGTTAAATGTGTTACGTCTCGGTGTTCATACACAATTTATATCGGTTTCAATGACAAATAAGTTTTTTTAATTAATTCAACACTCAGAAAATCATGTGGTGCAAACCATTCAGTACATGAAGGGAAAACTAGATTAAATAAAAGAATAAAACTATATAAAAACTTCGAAAAGAACATTTCTCCAAGAATTCTTTAAATCTGTGTTTTCTCTGGTTGCAATAAATACGTTTATTTAAGAAATGTATGCTTAAGTATGCACACATTTTTCATTCATTAAGCAGAAGAGAATCTGCTTGAGTGTTTAAATTTCATCCTTAAGCATATATTTCTTAAATAAATAAACAGTGTTGTAATAATAGCACAGTTTAAAGGGTTTCTTGGTCTTACCACCAGTGTTGTGCTAGTTACTAAGAAATAGTAACTAGATACAGTTACTAGTTACTTCATTCAAAATCTTTGTTGATTATTTACACCAAAAAGTAATGCGTTACTTTTTTAATGAAATAGCATATTTCCACTTTGAGTAACTCGTCTTGATCTCGCCTTGACTCGCCATTACTGCCGCACATACATGAATAAACGGAAACACGCCCACAGTGCGGCGTCTTCATGTTTAGAGGTTGGCATCCACCAGTTCTACAATGCGTCGCTGCTGTAAACAGGTTAGTCTGGAGGCTACACTTCAGCCTAAATGAATTAATTTAAAAAAGTATCGGACAAACGCACCATATGGTAACGGTAACAGAGTTACTTTATTTAAAAAGTAATGCGATAGAGCAGGGGAGTCAAACTCAAAGTCACAGTGGGCCAAAATATAAAACTGAGATAAAGTCACGGGCCAAACTGAACATTAATTGGAAAATCAACTACAACTGATTTGTAATGTTCAACCTTTTTCATATGGAAACAAACTTTAGTTTTGTTTAAATACAGGATTTGGAACAACCAGAGCTTGATATTACAAACACATAAGAAATTAAATTCGGAATAAAAGACACATCAGTGGTGTTCATTTCACAAACTTTGACCATACACTTTTTGACAAACTCTCCCTCATTAAAGGGCCGGGCAGATTTTGCGATATTGCGATATTTGGAACAATGAAGCTTTACAGCCTTTAAAGCAGCTTCACTTTTTGATAATGCTTTCATGAACATAGTTTGCCAGGAACATAGTCTGCCTTTTTTCATCTCCTCCACCTTCTGGCCAGAGTTTGACACCCCTGTGGCCAGAGTATTAGTTACTGTAACGCGTTACTAGTAATGTGTTACTGCCCAACACTGCTTACCACATGACTTAGTAAACTGTAGTAAACTCTAACCTTCGCTTTGTCGGGGTCATGTGAGGTCTTCTTTGTGATGTGATACCGCGCTTACTCTTTCATAAAATCAAGTAAGAGTCTTTTATTGTCTGTTATGCATTGTCACATTTGACAAAATCAGCCATTTACTGATTAAGACATTAGTAAAGCTGTCCTGTTTGGTAAAATGTTATAAATGTAAAAGTTTTACATTTGAAATAATGATGAAAAAGGGGCACGGTGGCTTAGTGGGTAGCACGTTTGCCTCACACCTCCAGGGTCGGGGTTCGATTCCCGCCTCCTCCTTGTGTGTGCGGAGTTTGCATGTTCTCCCCGTGCCTCGGGGGTTTCCTCCGGGTACTCCGGTTTCCTCCCCCAGTCCAAAGACATGCATGGTAGGTTGATTGGTTGATTGGCATCTCTGGAAAATTGTCCGTAGTGTGTGAATGCGTGAGTGAATGAGAGTGTGTGTGCCCTGCGATGGGTTGGCACTCCATCCAGGGTGTATCCTGCCTTGATGCCCGATGATGCCTGAGATAGGCACAGGCTCCCCGTGACCCGAGAAGTTCGGATAAAGTGGTAGAAAATGAATGAATGAATGAATGAATAATGATGAAAAATAATTCCATAAGGAAATTCTTCTCCACGACTCCTCCAAACCTCTGATGTGACATGGAAGACACGTTGTATATCATGTAGTTGCCTAAAAAATGGAATATAGTAACAAAAAAAAAAAAAAAAACGCACGTCAGGTGATCGAACCATCACAGGCCACTGAAGCTTTTAGGAAACATTTCACCCGCAGAAAGATGTCCGTGTTATTTATTTGCTGTTAGAAGTTGTATGGAAATGAAGAAATGTGTATTTGAGTCATTTTGACAGATACTTTACAGACACCTTGTTGTATTCTTGTATTACTTAGATGAATCTTCTTGTCTGTTCTGTATAACAGCATCTGTACGCCTTAAGTTTTCATTCTGCATGTGTTCAAGTGTGAGAGGATTGCGTTCCTAATGTGGAATTAAAGGCTCGTTGAAGCATTAACTCTAGCACCGCTTTAATAAACACTCATTGTCAAGCTGGCACACGGAAAGAAAGCAACTCTGCACGAACTAAACTCATTTCTTCAGGTGAATAAAGTGTAATCGAGCACATGCGGTAGTAACACGTGGTTATAAAACCCAGACTGTCCAAAGTATGCAGCGGTAATGAAACTACGTCAGTAAAAACCCAACTGAATGCAGGCAATTTGCACAATATGTTTATTTGCTCGTGAATGTGTGAGTCACAACCATCGTGTCAAGCCAAGTTTATTTCTAAAGCACATTTATAACACCACA
The DNA here is from genome assembly GCF_022655615.1 of Tachysurus fulvidraco. NCBI lineage: Eukaryota > Metazoa > Chordata > Actinopteri > Siluriformes > Bagridae > Tachysurus > Tachysurus fulvidraco. Next base: position 4,636,974 of record NC_062520.1, on the reverse strand, counting down.
GGAGCTACCATGGTGCTGTACAACAGGATTAATAACTCAATATATTAAGTATATAATAATAATAAGAAGAAGAAGAAGAAGAAGAAGAAGAAGAATGATTTGATAATGATAATAATAATAATAATATCATTAAGTGAAAGTATTAATACAATTATATTAAAATAATAATAAAGGATTATAATAATAAGGATGGATTTTTTACACCGCACTGAATGTCTGTTGATGTTAACAATCATTCCTGCTGCGTCTCAATATCAGGATATAATCAGCTTTTCCTCATGCTGTTCTTCCTTCTGTTTGTTTTGTTGGTACTGGGAAGCTTTGTTGTGGATTATCTATAAGTCCTGTAGCCATCCTGTATCTGGTGTCTGAACAAACCACACTGGGTGTTGACTCAGCCGCCTTCCAGACGTTTTCCATGGAAGTGTTGTTTGTGCTACTTTTCCGTCCACCCCCAGCGACTGGTCACAGCTGTCTGGCTGAACGATCGGTTAAGATAATTCAAGAAATTCTGAATCACCTCTGAGTAAGTCGTTCTCCTCGTTGCATTTTTTCAAGAGTGGGAGTGAAAGTCGGGGTGTTTGCATAGCCGTATTCGTTGTGTGCGAGACCTCTGGACCTGTGAGCTCGGCCATCTGGATATCGCGCTACATCACAGCTAGTACCCTCCGATGCTAAATCAGCCCTGTGAGAGATTAGCCATTTGAATTGCTTTTAATTTGACTTTTCTGTGACAGGAGAATAAATCACAGGTACTGAAAAATGGGTCATTTGATAATAAATCTTTCACACAGTCCTTCATCCTTCAAGATTCAAGAATGCTAGTTTCTTTCTTCACAAACATCAAGCTACTTTACACACATCTAGGAAAATCTGAACACATTTTCTAAAGCCACCAAAATAACATTTTGCATAAATAAAATTTGAAATCATTGTAATATTTTTACTTTGGATAACATTGAACAAATCGGAATAACGATTCAGGTGCTGACTTTAAGCAGTCATGTGTTACCAGCTACTGTTAATTACCCCAATCAGTCACCTGCCTAATATTGTGTAGGTCTCGTTTGTGCCATTGTAACAGTTCTGACACATCGTAGCATGGAGGTGTGCAGTGTTTAATTCAGGTTCCTCAAACTATTCCTGAACATCCACATGAATTACCGGAGCCAAAGTTTCCCAGCAGAACACTGCGCCACTGTATCAAGATCATCACTGCTGTTCATGTCTCCAGTCAGTGGTTTTAATGTTATGGCTGATCGGTGTATACGACAGCAGTGTTCGGTTCTGACTCTGATTGGTCAGAAAATGTTGACCACTTTTCTACATACTTCAGACAGTATTTCTGTCAGATTTTACCGACAACGCCAGTAGGGGGCTTCAGGCAAGCTAGGCGATGCCACAGTGTTGAGACTACTAGATTATTACCCACCATTAATCCCTCCCCCCCAATGGATTTGGTTTTATCCATTCCCAGTTTTTTAGTTCAACTTCTATTTTACCTAACAGTCCTTCACAGTGGTTCTTTTCATCATCTAAATAAATCCCTAGGTATCTGAATCCTTTTGTCCACTTTGGTCCACTTTCAAGTTTTAGTAGGCCGTGGGTCCGTGTTCCCATTCATTCATTTCACTGTCTACTGCAACAGCTATATATGTTTGAAATGACAATAAAAGCTTCTTGACTTGACTGGATTTAAAGACATTTGTAATCTGTGTAAAAACGGTTCAATTCATAAAGTGTACAGCATACCTTATAAAGAACAGCCTTGTCTGATTCCCCGTTTTACATTACAGGCAGTGCCTAACCCTCCGTTGATCTTGAATGCACTTTCAATATCCTTTATCATTGCCATAAGACTTGGGTTGAGACCAAAAGCCAGCAGGGTTGTCCAGAGGTATTGGTGCTCAACACTGTCAAAAGCTTCTTCCTGATCCAGTGAAATCAGACCAAGGTCAATTTCCAATGAGCTGGAGACATCTAAAATGTACCGAATCAAAGAAATGTTACCAATGATGGATCTATTAGGCACACAGTAGGTTTGGTCAATGTGTATTATAGAGTCCATGACATCTCTGAGACGGTTGGCCAGCACTTTGGACATTATCTTGTAGTCTATGCAGAGCAGTGACATTGGACGCCAGTTTTTAATGACCTGTAAATCCCCTTTCTTGTGGAGAAGTGTGATTACTGCTTTCTGGCTGCTCGGGGGTAGACACATTTCTTCACAGCTTTCAGTTAGAACCTCCAACAGATCTTCTCCCAGTTCCTGCCAGAAGAACTTGTAGAATTCTGCTGGTAGGCCATCTATTCCAGGTGCTTTTCCACCCACCACGGTGTTCAAGGTGGTCTGCAGCTCTTCCAGGACCAGCGAGCCTTCCAGTGCAGCATTGTCCTTTGGGGAAACCTTTGGGAGTCTTCAGTGAAAGCTGTCTAACAGCTCTTCATTGTCAATGTATTCAGATCTCTGTAGAAGTTTGTAGCATACCGTCTGATGTCATTACTGTGTGTTATTTTTTGCCCATCCTTTGTGCATAGTATGTTCATGAATCTGCTCTGTCCATTCTTTTTCTCCAGTCCAAAGAAGAACAATGATGGGGAGTCTATTTCATTGACTTTCAGGTTCTCAGAATGTCCTCTGTTTCCTGTGGACTCAGTTAAAGCCTGTAGTTCCACTATATCTACCTCCAGCTCTCTTAATGGCTCAGTGATGTTCCTTGTGACGTTGGCAGTGTGCTCCTGACAGAGCTGCTGGATTAAAACCTTCCCAAGGTCCCATCATTGTCTACATGAGGAGAAATCTCTCTTTTCTTTTCTAAAAGAGGTCCAGAAAAATCTAAAAGACTCAATCAAATTAGCATCATTTAGTAAAGAAACATTAAAATGCCAATATGCACTTCTGGGTTTAAAAACTCTACATCTGACTGAAAAGTGGTCTGAAAAACTAACAGCTGTTATTTCGCTAGCTTTAAAAACATTGAAATTATGTTTACAACAAAAAATCTGTTTAAACTAGCTAACGAAATAAAATTGTCTCTAAAATGCACCCATGTGTATTGTCTTTTAGTTCCATGTTGTCTTCTCCAAGCATCTACCAGAGCATGAGTTGTTATCAGACCTTTATTATGGTTGTGGCTGAGACCACAAAGCTTTGTTTATCAGGGAAGTGCTGGTCTACTTTAACTCCTTTCGTATACTTTGTTTTTTGGAGAAACCTTTTAATCTCTTTAGCTTTAAATGTTCCTTTTTGTTCATTATTTTGTTTGTCCTCATCACTGTCTGTTTCTGTGTTAGTGTCTTGCTCACTGCCCGACTCCATCACTGCTTCTTGTCTGCTTATGATTTGTTTTTCCTGTTTCAACAAGCCCTTGTATTCCTGGTCTGTGAGCCACTACTACCTGCTTTAGAGTTCCTCTCGGATCTGACCACAGTGAAACCTACATCTTCTGTGATCAGATCCGTGTTGTTTGTAGCTACAGATTCATCGCTACTTTGATTATTGACTGTCTCTGTGTTTTGTTCTGTATTGTCATTAATGTCAACTTTTTCCTGTCTCCATCTGGTCTGCTTCTTGCTCAGTAATTTTCCCTTCTTCTTAATGACCCTCTGTGTTACTTTTTTGCTGTTTTATTTCTTCCTGACTTCTTTTTCTGTACACTGTCCTCCTCGTTGTCCTGCTTGTCTTGATGACTTCGGCACAAGCCGCTAAAGCATCACACACACACACACACACACACACACACACACACACACACACACACACACACACACACACACACACACACACACACACACACACACACACACACATACACACACACTACTCTCTACACACCACTCAATGCTCACTCAAATCATAAAACATAAAGAAAATAGCAAAAAAGCTAGAGTTTTTTACTCACACCTTCACTACACGCTCACACGCTCTGTCAACGCTCACACACTCGCTCACTCGCGCATGCGCACAGAAAGAGCGAGAGAGAGAGAGGGATGGTGAGACAGAGACAGAAGGGAAGAGAGGGAGAGAGGAAAAGAGAGAGGGGGAGGGACAGAGAGAAAGAAACAGGGGAAGAGGGGAAGAGAGAGAGAGAGAGAGAGAGAGAGAGAGAGAGAGAGAGAGAGAGAGAGAGAGAGAGAGAGAGACTGTTAGTTTTATACATGAAGGTTGTGAGTTTGAATCTCAGGGCCACCAAGCTGCCCCTCCTGGGCCCCTGAGCAAGGCCATTAACTGTCAATTACTCAGCAAAGGTAAGGATAAGGGTGTTTAATTAAATGTAGAATATAAATTTGATATAATTCATCACTCAAAACATTTGCTCAACGTAGTCATACTTTGAAACACCCAAGTTTAATAAGCCCAGAAACAGCAACTTTAAATGCTTCCTGAGCCACAAAAACAGTTTACAGTAGTCTAAAAAAAGCTTTTAAAGAGAAAATGTCTTCACGAGTCTTAATTACAGCTGATGTTTTCCCGAGGCTTACTGTGATTGTGGGTCTGGAAATGACCAATAGCTGTCTAATTCGGGCTTGAAGCTGTATACTGAACTAATTAAAGTCTTTGTGTGTGTATGTGTGTTTATTTGTGTATGTAGATCTCTATGGGTCAGATGCTGCAGGAGTTTGGAAAGTTCCTAGGCCTGTTCCTCCTGGTGCTTTTCTCCTTCACCATCGGCTTGACGCAGCTTTACGGAAAAGACAAGAAGGATATGTTCAAGAGCAAATACAAAAACAAGGACTGCGAAGGAATCTTCTGTGAACAGCAGAGCAACGACGCCTTCCACTCGTACCGTTCAGTTGTTATCGCTTTATGCTAGTTTATTTAGCATGCTCGGTTTAACAGATTGAACATAACGTTATATATTTTCAGTCCATTTTTTACTCCATCTTCACCAATAATAGAGCCATTACATGATGTAGCAAAGTGCTGAAACTGGTTAGGTACCATGGGACATGTGGGCGGCGCTAACAAAAAATAGTACAACTTTTCGATTGAGCAAAGGCAATCAAATTTATTCATTACTGTAGATTAATTTTTTTTTATAACAATACATATCTTTAGAGATTTAAATTTATTTACTCACACTAATATACATTTTAGGGGGCACGGTGGCTTAGTGGTTAGCACGTTTGCCTCACAACGCCAGGGTCGTGGTTCGATTCCCGCCTCAGCCTTGTGTGTGTGGAGTTTGCTTGTTCTCCCCGTGCCTCGGGGGTTTCCTCCGGGTACTCCGGTTTCCTCCCTCGGTCTAAAGACATGCATGGTAGGTTGATTGGCATCTCTGGAAAATTGTCCGTAGTGTGTGAGTGTGTGAGTGAATGAGAGTGTGTGTGTGCCCTGTGATGGGTTGGCACTCCGTCCAGGGTGTATCCTGCCTCGATGCCCGATGACGCCTGAGATAGGCACAGGCTCCCCGTGACCCGAGGTAGTTCGGATAAAGCAAAAAAGCTGCTGTTTCATCCAAATGCCTTTCTCTTGGTCACTTGATTTGCTCACTACGTAGGATATAACGGAACGGTATTATACACCCTACTTAGTGCACTACATACACAGTGAAAAGATATTTGATATACAGCCACAGAAAACGTTTGATAAGCATCCTGCCTTTTTTTTGTTGTTGTTTTTTTTTAATGAGATTTAAGAGAAGTATTGGCACCCTTGGGTTAGGTTTTGGAAATATATAAGATATACAAATATAATTCCTGAAACATTATAATCAAAATATACTTATTTTATAACACTGGTATATTTTTTTGTTTGTTTGTTTGCTTGCTTGCTTGTTTTCATTGGTGATTTGTTTTATTCCCATTACAGTATTTATTTTGAACTGCAGATCTATAGATCATGATACATTGTGAATTGTAGAAATAGAAGTAAATCGATGCGATATTTTTGTCCTTATCCCCCTGACTCTAGATCTTAACCTTACTGTGTCTCGCTTGCTTTCTCTTCTCTTCAGATTTATGGGGACGTGTTATGCACTCTTCTGGTATATCTTTTCTCTGGCCCACGTGGCGCTCTTCGTGACTAGGATCAGCTACACAGAGGAACTGCGCTCGTTCGTAGGCGCCCTCATCGTCGGCACGTACAACATCGTCGTCGTGATCGTCCTCACCAAGCTCCTAGTGGCCATGCTGCATAAGAGCTTCAGACAGATCGCTGTGAGTGAATTTTTAAGCTTTAGATCTGTTACACTATAGCAAGCAGCAAAATGACAAGTGATCTTTGGTTGCCATGGTTTCAGGTATCGGGGACAAGATGATTCCATGCGAATTAGTTGTTACACTCTGATGCAAAAAAATCCAGACGTTTGGCTTTTGAGCATGTGGTCTGACTTTTCTTCAGCTTCCTGCTTACAACTTTAGCCTCTATCTCGAATTTACTCTTTGACGTCTGCGGTTTTGTCTCATCCTGTCGTACACAGCTTTACGTTAAATGTTTTTAGAGACATTGCAGAGAAAAAGGTACGCAAGTAGCAGCTTGTTTTGCTAATCTAACTAATCGGTGCATTACATTCTAAATTTTGATTTTTTTTATCACATACGCAATCATACAAAATACGACATGCAGCGAAATGTTTTTTACGACTGTCCTTGATGTAAAAATAGCCAATTAGTAAAGAATAAAGAAGAAAATGAAGGAACAATAGAATAAAATTATATATATATATATATATATATAGATAGATAGATAGATAGATAGATAGATAGATAGATAGATAGATAGATAGATAGATAGATAGATAGATAGATAGATACATATACAGTACATATAATATATATACAGGATGTGTATGTAGTGCATTATTTAATGTGTTTAAAAAATGCAAGACACAACCTCATAGAAAATCTTACTGAGCCTAGAAACTGGAGGTGATTATAACTGGGCCACATGTGCGCTCTAATCTGATGCTTTTTTTTTTCAAACTTTGTTTTGACTACAGAACCATGAGGATAAAGAATGGAAATTCGCCCGGGCTAAACTCTGGCTCAGCTACTTTGATGATAAATGCACGTTGCCTCCTCCGTTTAACATCCTTCCATCTCCGAAAACGCTGTGCTATTTACTGACCAGCCTGAGCAAGTGGATCTGTTCCCACACGTCCACTGGAAAGATGAAGAGACAGAACAGCCTCAAGGTCAGTCGATGTTGGACCAGCGAGAGAAAACACAACTCAGAAGCATTTGTTGCGATCTTGACGATGGTTCGATACGTCTTCAAGGGGCTTTATTAAGTCTGTTAGATGAAATGTACATGTCAGAATTTCACCACAGTGACACTTCTGGTAATAGAGATAAGATGGATGAGGGGAGAGGAGGGATGAGTATGCACCAGACAGAGGATTGAGAGAATGTTTTTTTTGTTATTGAAAACCTTATTTTATGCTACGCCTTTTGGCACACGAGTGCACGGCGTAAATATATAAGTAAACAAAACTAAAATCACGTTAGAATTTAATTTCATTTCGTCTCATCAAGTCAGGGATATTTAAATTCAAGCTCTGTTACTCTGTGGCGTCCGACAGCCTCCTGAAGACGAAAGGGAACAAGTAAATTGCATACTAGAGACTATACACAGATGTAGACACTCATTCATCACTCGCTCATTCTCTGCAGCTCATCTTTACCTTCACAGTCAACACTTGGCCGAGACGGTTTTCTTTAACAGAGACGTCTCATATTTGTAACAAAATATGAAGTGTCAGGAAGCCACTGTTACAGTCACATATTAAATCAGCAGCTCTGAAGTTGGGATGTGGCTATGAGGGTTGCGGCTAACCTAGTGGTTAAGGTGTTGGGCTACCAATCGGAAGGTTGTGAGTTAGATTCCTACATCCACCCAGCTGCCACTGTTGGGCCCCTGAGCAAGGCCCTTAACCCTCAATTGCTCAGTTGTATAAAGGTGAGATAAAATGTAAGTCGCTCTGGATAAGGGCTGCTGTATCTACATTTTGTCTCACTGACGTTGGGAACAATTCTGCAGTCCTTTTACTCACATCATAGCATTCAATTTCAGGTTAAGTTCAGTTAACTCATATATGTAATAAAGTAAAGCTGCATCCCACATGACTACACACAACGCACTCACACTGTGCACTATATGCACTAGCTTCTGGTGTATGAAGGTTAGAAGGGTCGTATCATCTCAGAAAGAACGCTGATTTATTTTTTTTAACAATCGGACGAATAAGCCGTTTCCCGGTTGATGGCAAATGACACGTAACGTGGCATCGCTAGTTTTAGCAGAATTCTGCGAATTTGAAAAATGTTGAATTCTATATCACACAACGTGGGATCATTAAAAGGACACGAAAGCCGACTTGTTGGTTCAATGCCAGCATGTGGTAGCCCCGCACACTCCCACGCTACGTAAGTTCGGCAGGCACTTATTCCCAGGGATTTCAGTACAGCGTAACAGATATTGCGCCATCAGGTAGGCATGGCCTATTTGATAATCTAACCTTAACCCTAACCCTAACCGTAGTTTTTGGTTGTTTATTTATTTATTTTCTAAAATAAATTTAGCTGTATGACTGTTTTGTCCTTCGTAGTATGCTGTGTTTTTTTTTGTTTTGTTTTTTGTTTTTTTTTGTTTTTTTTGAAAGAAGGCGATTTTCCAAGACCTCCGGAAACACGCCCACTTTACGTCGTGGTAACGAAACCCCTGGAATTTAGTGCCTGTCACATAAGTTTATGAAGTGCCCAACATTCCACACTTTTCTTTTGACTCACACTATAGTGCACAAGTATGCAATTTGGGGCCTGAATCTTTAAATCCATAGTATTGTAATTTTAAAAAGACTTAAGTGTTTGGTGTTGGTGTCTTTCTTTCATAGTTATGGGAATATTTTATGTTACTCTCTGTGTTGGAGAAAAAGAAATTGCTCTCTTTTTTGTTTCCAGCTTTCCAGATTAATGGCTCAGAAATGTAAGGCCAAGAAATTTGCTGTGGTTGTCAAAAAAAAAAAAAAAACTTGCAAAAGCTTAGAGATTGAAGTGGAAATGGACTCTTCTGGAAACGCTCTTCTTTCTGTGGTTGCTGAATATTCTTTCTGATTTGATTATTTGGTTCTGGTTTTTAGTCCAGACCAAAACACAGAATGCTGAAGGTCAGTGAGCGATGGCCTGCTGGGTGGAGACAGACTTCTGGCGATGTTTCTCGCTAATGTACCAAGATCATTTTGACCAAAAATTCTATGTACCAAATAGCTATTCAGCACCATTTTAAATAGATCAATTCTCTATATGGGGGGCACAGTGGCTTAGTGGTTAGCACGTTTGCCTCACAAGATATATAGGGTTCGGGGTTCGATTCCCGCCTCCGCCTTGTGTGTGTGGAGTTCACATGTTCTCCCCGTGCCTTGGGGGTTTCCTCCGGGTACTCCGGTTTCCTCCCCCGGTCCAAAGACGTGCATGGTAGGTTGATTGGCATTTCTGGAAAATTGTCCGTAGTGTGTGAGTGTGTGAGTGAATGAGAGTGTGTGTGTGCCCTGCGATGGGTTGGCACTCCTTCCAGGGTGTATCCTGCCTCGATGCCCGATGACGCCTGAGATAGGCACAGGCTCCCCGTGACCCGAGAAGTTCGGATAAGCGGTAGAAAATGAGTGAGTGAGTGAGTGAGTGAGTGAGTGAGTGAGTGAGTGAGTGAGTGAGTGAGTGAGTGAGTGAATGAATGAATGAATGAATGAATTCTCTATAGAACTTAAAATGGTTCAATCACTTATCTACATCCACAGAACCCCAAACTGGTTTTTTATATAGATGTGGTTCTTCAATGTGGTTCTTGGATTGCAAAATTATTTTAAAAATTATTTTAATATAATTATTATTAAAAATACGTCATGAGAAATCGCCTCTCACAGGATTTTTCTACATAGAGATAAAAATAATGGCACCCGTTACAACCTTGCACAGTCTTTCAATTAGAGAAATGTTTTCATTTAAAAGTGTCATTGCTCTCTAAGGCCTACATAGAACAATTTATTGGGGGCAGGTACTGATCACAAGAAATATATTGAATTTCTTCTGGTATCCATAATCTATCTGTCTGTCTGTCTGTCTGTCTGTCTGTCTGTCTGTCTGTTTTTTAAGAGTTCAGGGTTCTGGGTTTGATCCTGAGCTCGGGTTATTTCTTTTCACATCTTCTCCCTCACATGTTTATATGGGTTTCACAGGGCACAATGTTGTCCTTCTACCTCAAAAAAACAAACTGATTATGATAGATTAAGATAAATCACACCTTGTAATACAGTATTTTCTGCACCATAAGGCGCACCGGATTATAAGGCGCGGTCTCAATTACGGGCTCTATTTCTGTACTTAACCCATACATAAGGCGCACCGGATTATAAGGCGCATGCTAAAACATACGGTCCACAAAAAAAAGGTAACGGAGGCAAAACAGTGAGTTTAGTTGAACTTTATTCTACTATTTAACAATACACACACATTATTTTTTAAACAATTTTCTCCCACAAATCCATCAAAGTTCTCATCTACTGTGTCTTCTTAACTTGGCACAGTACATTTTCTTGCTTCCTCCACTTCCGAACCATAGATACATTGATGTTGAATTCTTTCAGCTGCTCTATTCCCATTTACAACTGTGTAACTTATAGCCTGTAGTTTGAATTGTGCCTCGTCGTAAGCATCTGATTTTTATTGGCGGATGGCAAACCAACTTAAGGTGCATTTACAGCCACCTACTGGACTGGAGTGTGGAGCGCAAAATGGTTAGGAAGAAACAAATGTTGTTTTGCAACATACCGGTAGTTATACCTACCGGAGGCGTGGCGGAGGTAAGCGTACGTACTGTACGTATTACGTCATGTCCTCTGATTGGTTTATCGCTTACAGTGTACGTACTGTATGTATTACGTCCATGTGTCAGCGGGAAATGGTCGGACATTCAATCAAGCGGAGCGCTTACTAAAGTTGCACAACATTTTTACAGATTTTTAGAACTCAGTGCACACATAAGGCGCACCGGATTATTAGGCGCACGGCTGATTTTTGAGAAAAGTTAAGGCTTTTAGGTGCGGCTTATAGTGCGGAAAATACTGTACTATGATTTAGCAGGACAATTTTCCTAAAAATTTCGCATGATCATAATTTGATTTATTTGCTTTTCACATAGCTTTATTATGAGGATATACAACACCTACTGCAAGGATGAGTTAGCTCAGTGGTTATGGTGTTGGTTTACTGATCAGAAGGGTGTGAGTTTGAATCCCTGGGCCACCAAGCTACCACCACTGGGCCCCTGAGCAAGGCCCTTAACTCTCAATTACTCAGCTGTGTAGATTAGATAAATGTAAGTTGCTCTGGATAAAGCTATCTTCCAAAATGTACACTTTCAAAATTGCTATTCCTCCAAAATCCTGAGGAAAAATGAATTAACTAGGGCTCCTTTCCATCCCTCTGGTTCTTCCTGGTTTCCTCTTATCTATAGACACTTTACCATCTAACTCTGTTTTCCTGTGAGTTTGATTTGATCGTGTGGTTCTGGGTTTCAGGAGTGGAGAAACCTGAAGCAGAAAAGGGATGAAAACTACCAGAAGATCATGTGCTGCCTGGTACATCGTTACCTGACCTCCACACGGCAGAAGATGCAGAGCATGGACCAGGCCACGGTGGAGAACCTCAATGACCTGAGGCAGGACCTGTCCAAGTTCCGCAACGAGATGAGAGACCTGCTCGGCTTTCGCACATCCAAATATGCCATGTTTTACCCCAGAAGCTAAAGCCATGACCCAAAAATTTGCTGTCTAGCATGCCTGGAAATGTTTCCTCTTCTAATTCTACAGCAGGGACACATTGCAGTCCTGAGACTGGAATTCTATAATAATGTATTTATTCTACACACAAAGCCTCCAGATTCAGAACTTTACGTCAAAGATTCCTGATCGTCACAATTGTTTTCTAAAAAGTGTCTTTCTTTTGGACAATCGTATCCAATAAAGTTTTTTTTCTTTTGGAAAATGATTTCTTTGGAAAAACGTCATATTTAGTAATCACCACTTCCCATGGATCAGATAGAAAATTCCAGATCTTTCCAGGTTTATGTCCCTCATGGTGTGATATGACACCTTCAGGCTTTGAGACACAGGTGAAATGTTAGAAATCCAGACGAGAGCAGATTCCGTTCCATCTGACGCTATGACAACCAAACAGTTTGTTTCTAAACCTTTATAAAGACAGTGCTGCTAAAGCTGGATCTGAGGAGACTGTTTTATGTCCAAATAAAAAACATTTTTGAGTTTAAGATACTAAGTTTAAGAAATCAGTAGTTTATGGTTAAATTATTAGGAATTTAGAAGATTTTACAGAAATGTATACTAACAGTCTTCAACTATTACTTGACTACTAAGTGTTACATTTTTCATCGGTTTCTGGCCTACTATGAAGCTGTCTATATGGATTATAATAATTTCTAATATCCTTCAACCTTCAGCTCGAATCTGGATTCAATCCGAGAAAATCTATTCATTTATATCATTTAGCTTCGCATTTATTGATTTAGAGAATCATCTTGTTAAATTCTTCATTCTGATTGGTCACAAGGTGTTGTAGTTTTAGCAATAAGAGCTATTTCACCGAAGCTTATGATTACTAGCTAAAAGAAACATGTGTAGTAAAATAAAATGTGCAGTTGTTAATACGGTGAAGTTTTTCTATGGATTTTATGGAATAACATTCTGTCTTTCACAGCGTTAACAAGATAATATCGTTTACAGCTGCTGTGATGACTGTGTAGGCCACGACTTGGACTTCTGTGGACTTTTTGTTCTTGAATTAATATTTAAAAATGTTCATTTTGATGTTAGACATTTCAGGATGTGGGATTATTAGAAAATGTACCAAAAAAAGAAAAACATCTGTATTTAACTTCTATAACACTAGGGATTTTCACATATGAATAATTTCCCTGTGTGATTATGAATTATTATAATTATAAAGCTTCTTCTATGCCGATTTTAACATTTATGGAAGTCTCTAGTGTCAGAGGTAAAGCTACAACTTCATTTTATTTTATTTTATTTATTTATTTATTTATTTATTTAAACATCCTGAATATTTAGTCATATATACAAGTGCCAAGGTAAAGGAATGATTGCTTATAGCTGCTAGAACGAGTGAAATTTTTCATGGATGTTGCAGATAGATAACTAACTATAAAAGGACAAAACCTATAAAGTCGACCCGTTAAAGAAATAAAAATGCCTCGTGGTGTACTCTTGTAGGACAATTTTAAGGTGGACCAGATTTAAGGTGGAAAAAATAACTCTAACATCGGGTGGCAATACTTTAACCTGTAACTGATTATTTTTCTACAACAGCATGTTTTCTACCTTAGTCCAGTTCTAATAAAAGATTAAAAAACATTAATTTATCTCAATAGAGTTTCAAACTTTATGCTTTTTGTTTTGAAGGAATTTAGGAAAACATTTTACAGTTTTCCTTTAAAATAGAGATTCATGCTGCAGAATTTTATCTTATTGGTAAATCCCACAATGCAGACAATCAAAACGAATCACCTCACGAAAAAAACGTACAGATTTTAACGTCTTTTAAAGTAGGTAAAATGTTCAGAACAAAATAAGAACAAATCATGGATTTTTATTTCATTTTATTCAATATTGTCACAAAACGATCATTTATAAATTAACATTCACTAACAGGAATCGGTTTCATATGAAAATAGTTTACAATGAAAATTTCAGTACGCAATCAACAAGAAAACATCTCGGCTCGAATCACTGAAACCGTTTCAAAAAGCTGCTACTGAATTATTGCACTGTAATCACCACGTGAGATGCACCTCGGATTTTCTACATTCGTCCGTGTTGAAGAAAGGAAATCGCAAGTACGTAGTAAACACTTGTGTGACTGAAAAACGCAACACTAACACCACTTCTCCACAAGACATTTTCCCTCTCCTATAATCTAGAACATACATAATCATATGTAGTGAAGAAGTTGTTATTGTGAAGAATCTGGATCTGAAACCGCAGAGGAAGAATGTTGGCTTGGATCTAATGAATAAATTCCTTGGATGTGGATATTTTAGACTTGACGCTCAAGAATTTTTTTTTTGTTTTTGCCAGAACTTTACAAAACAAAAACCTCATCATAGCACTGGTACAGTATATGATGGTACACTGAGCACCTAATGTGTAACATCTCGGAAGTCATTTCTGGTCAGTATTTCGTATCTGGAACGGTATAAAATTGTGCAGACATCATTTCTAAATAACTTAAGAACGATTTCATCTTTCGTGTGGATTTTATGCGCTAGCGTTTGTTCTCGTATTAAAAAGCATGTTGTTATTTTACAGAGAAAAACTGATAATTGGATGAAACAGTGAGGTTTTCTGTAAGGAGACGATTATTTATGAAATAAAGGAGGAGTCTCCAGTGTCAGCACTTGGTAACGACACAATAACCTTCTGTCTTATACAGCGGGAAAGTTGATCAATGTTCATCTAGCTGTGTGATAAAATGAATGAATGAATGAATGAATCAATCAATCAATTAATTAATTAATTGAACATTTCAGGATGTGGGATTATTGGAAAATAATCAGTAATCAGCAGGGTGAGGAGATACCAAGTGGAGTTACTTTTAACATAATCGCATGACATGTGTTCTATTCTTATGTACTATGTACAGAATAATGTACAGAAAAAAAAAATTCTTCTGTATGTCAAACACTACGGATTTTCCCACATGGAATATTCCCGCTATGTGATTGCTCATAAAAAGTGTAAAGTGAATGGTGGGTTTGTGTAGTTAGAGGTTTCACACTGCTCCTACTGACCCCGGGGTTAACACTGAATCCTGTCTTTTCATAATCTGCCCTTGTGTCACACCGTACATTCCCAAAACCCTGCTGTAACCTTCTTCTCATATTTGCATATTAACGTATCAACGATCCCGATCGGATAAATCCAGCGCGTGACCTCCTCTTTAAATAACGGCTCGTCTCACTCTTTCACATCGGTGAGGAAAAAAATTCAGGTCTGTGCTTCTGCACCCGAGCAGCTTCTGTTATCTTTTACAGCTTTATCATCTTTTTTACTCTTTATAACTTTGTCGTCTAGTCGACCAGACGTACGTTCGTCCGTATCGGTCTTCAGTTAATTTCTCAGCGTGACGTATTTCCCCCTCTCTACACCACACACTTCTGTGATGTTCAGTGTTTTGTCTCCTGACTGTATCTACTGAGCCGTTTTTGTTCAGTGTCTCTAAGTCCTGGTTTTCACCTGATATTGAGCTATTGAACTCTGCTCAGTTTCTGAATAAGATTCTGTTGCTAAGTGACAAGACTAACATTCTAAGTGAGCATCGTTTCACACCGTACATGTTCAGCACCGCCATGTGGAGTTAACACTGTAAAAGCTTCAGAGTTTCATAACTTCAGGGGAAAAGATGTGCTTTATAACCACATTACATGACTACATTACATGTGTGATTTACTGTAGATGTTCCTCTCCCCCTGAGGTAAAAGCTGGGTGTAGTGCGATGTGAACCCGGGGTTAAGAGCAGTGTGAATAGCCCTTTGAAGGACTCTTGAATGGTGAAAAGTGTAGAAAGTTTCATTTTATATCCAACATGAAATAAATAAACCAGAAATGACATTTGGACAGATTGATCTTGGTAGGTACTACTGATAGAGAGTCAAAACTTTACAGCTTTTTATACAGTTTTTAAAGTTCTAGTCCCAGTGAATGGAGCTTTTATTAATCACACTTTAACAGGTGGACATTAAGGGTGTTTTCTCTGTGAAAAAGAGGAAGCTGGGATTCAGTCTCTGCCTTCAGCCTTGGCGCTGGAGGACTTTCATCGTTATTTCTGATTTCCTTCCTCATAATGTACATTTTAATGTGTCTAATTCTCCATTATCTCTTGCAACAGAATATTGATAAGTCTTGATAAAAAAAAATAAAAAAAGCCTAATGGAGGAAATCACTTTTTGGGTTTTGACCATATGGATATAGATGGAGAGAGAGGGAAAAGCGAGTTCAGCATCGCTTGTTCTTCAGGATGTTAAATGCTTGCTGGTTCTTAGCCTTGAAGGTCATGACAAAGTGGTGCGGCGCGATCAGACCGCGGCCCTCCTCATCCGTCTGGCCCATGAAGATGTAGTTCAAGCCTAGTGACAGCACACAGAGAGAGCCTGAATGCAGTGGCGTTAAGGCAGAGACATTCAGGAGGGACGTTCGTCAGTACCTCGCGTTACAGCTGTTCCATATGCTCATACTCTACCGTATGAGCATATGAGGTTCACACTGTTTATGACAGTGAGTTTTGCCGCTTACCTTTTTTTTGCCGTCATCAAGCTTTATATATTCAGCTCGATGCTGCAGTAGTCTGAAGGCAAACTCAGAGCCATATCATATACACAAATAAGGAACCTGCTGGTTGTAGCACACTATCTTTATCAGCAACATTTTATTTTTAAACCCATTTTAAAGGCTGTGACCATTCATTCATTCATTCATTCATTCATTCATTCATTCATTCAATATCACATCATCACTGTTTGTGAAAATAAATGAAATCTCAAAACACTAAACATTCAGAATAATAAGTCTCTATAAACAGCATGGTTTTATAACTGTGTCATTGTGTCTGCCTGAGAGACGGAGCGTTACGGAGCGTAATCCAGGGTAATTGGTGAAATTGTGCCCCCACAGGCACTTGGCACCGCTGACACTCACCTCTTTTGACAGAAGGACATTTCTTGCACAGGATAACAATTTTAGTGCTCATGGATTTTCCAGCCTGCTGGATGGCGAGGTTTCCTTCTTTATAGATGTTGATGATGGAGACTGTAGTGTGCATGCTTCCTCCACGTGGCACCGCTGTAATAATCGTCCCTGTGATGGCTGAGAGAGTAGCAAAAAATAAATAATTAGCATAAGTGTGTAATTAATAAAATGTGAAAACTTGATTGATTGATTAATTTGTAGGTTTGTTTATTGAACCAACTGAATGTCACTAATGTAGCGTATTTTCAAGTTAAAAAAAATCTCAGTGTTTCACATAAAAATAAGTCACTATAAATAACGATAGTAATAAACGAAAGACAAACACCTATGACGAGCGCCTCATGTATCGTACAGTATACATCACGAGGGTAACATTACTTTTGCATTAATTGAACAACTAGTCTTCATTTATGCATTAACAGATGTCGATATCATTTTCTTTTAAGTCAGAAAGACGAAATGTTTATCGAACACGTGTGTACTTGAAATAATTCAGTGATCTAAACTTAACTTACGGAACCGTTCTCGTTAACAATTAAAGAATATAGAGCCGATTAGCTGAGGGTTGAATTTATACACTGAATGTATAAATTTGTACAAACTCGAGAGAGAAACGTAGGATCCGAATGTTTCTTGTGTGAAAGATTTACGTTCGTATCCAGTTTCTAAAAAAATGAGTCCAGGTCAATGTATTTAAAGTTGAAATATTTTGATAAACATTTTAACATTTTAGCTTTCCTTTTTTGTTAGCATTTTTTTTTTCAACTAAGGCAGCAAATGCCTCAGCTACCTGATATATTTGGGGCAAAAAGGAAAACTGTTGGGTATTTTTACAAATATAATTCAAAAGTTCAAGCAGCGAGGAAGCTGAACTTGTTGTACTTGTGTAAGTAACACTTTGTGAAACAGGGTGATGTAACAAACTTGGCGCGATTTGAGTGAAATTTTCCGCCACATTAGTCCGGGCCTCGGGTCCGTATGCAAATCCAAGCAAACTCGGCAGGAAATCATAATGAACTTATCGTCCCTGCTTTGTAAACATCTCCCGGAGTGAAACGTTTTAGAGGGAGGCCACGCTGAATCAACACCTCCATTTACACCCAGTTTTCTTTCGGCCCTCTGCAGCCGGCTGGCACTGAGAGAACTGTGTTATTCACACACGCTTTACTGTGCGGAAGAAAAAAATAGCTCTGAACGACGCTTTTCAGGCTCTGAAACAAACCGCCAGACCCAAGATAGTGCACATGCATAAAAACATACGTTTGTTAGGTGGCAGTGATTCTGGGAAACATTATTTATGTTCGTTAAATTTTTTTTTCCAGGTCTCCTTGTTAAACCTCAGTGTACACTGAGTGTGTTTGAATCAAATCTGCTCTCTTACCAAAGTTGCTGGAGCAGTAATGCGTCTCTGGACTTCCTTTTCGCTTACATTTCTGTTGACAGAGCGCTGCTGAATACTTCAAAGCTGGAAAAGCAGAGCGGAGAAAATATCAAAAGAAGGATAAATACCGAGCCTTGAGGAACACCGTGAGGGATATAAGATAAATTCTGTGAGGTCTGGGGAAGGTAGAGTAAAATTCAGTAAACAGTCCTAACTGTAGTGTAGCAAAGAAGAAGAATCACTAGTCAGTAAAATGAGCCTTGTAAAGAAACAAATCAATGAGTCAGTGAGTCATTTGAAATCTGAAAGAGTCATATGTTATTGGAGTTATTAGTGTCATATGTTATTAAAGCCAAATGAATTGACTCACTAAAATGAATCAGACTAATAAGAAATTCAATCTGTCTAGTTTGGTATTTTGGTGGTGCATTTCTCACACACACACACACACACACACACACACACACACACACACACACACACACACACACACACACACACACACACACACACACACACACATTCTTCAATGTTAACTAAAAAACTGACAGAGTAGGTAGAGTAAAATTTCAGTAAACAATCTCAGCTGTAGTTTGGCAAAGAAGAACTTTCACTGGTCTGTAAAAGTTGCTTACTGAAGAAACAAATCACTGAATCTATAATTTGAAAGATGAATGTGTCATATGCTAATAGAGAGCTAAGCCAAATGAATTGACTCACTAAAATGAATCAAAATTCCCATCAATCATAATAAATTCAATTTGCATATAATGTCATTGCATGTAATCAAATCAAACCAATTTGGTGTTGGTCTCTCTCTCTCACACACACATTCACTTTTAATCTGCACAATCAATAGTAAATAAACAATTGTGTGTTTGTTGCTAGCATTATAATACACCTACGAATGAGTCTGGTGGTGATGGGCTGAGTGGTTGTGGTTGGGGCAATGGTTGTTGTTGGGATTTTCTTGTTCCTGAATTTGTAGTGGCCGATAAAGCCATCCGCCGTTAAGCTGAGGTCTGAGAGGAACTGGATGAGAAGCTGATTACCCTCAGATAACACGGGTCTGGAACACACACACACACACACACACACACACACACACACACACACACACACACACACACACACACACACACACACACAAATGTACTAACAAAAAACCTTTCTCTGAGAGCCAATTAGAATTGTCACTCAGAACACACACGATCAAACTCCTGACCAATCATGCGTTTGAAAATCAGGCGTAAACCAAGCCAACCAAAGATAGACCTCTTCTGCAAAGGTTTTCTTTCATTTTCTTAGTTCTACTATTTGATATTATATTTTTTTTAGAGATTTGTTAGATTTGTGTCTCTTACGCTGGTGGACTGTCTCCACAGTATTTCCCAATCCTTTTAGCATCATTGATTTCCCCTCCATTAAAGATGGCGACGTAGTCGTAGCGGCAGTAGTTATCTCTTTCCACGTCGAACTTGTCGAATCTCACCTCTATAATCTACAGATTTGACAGAAACACATAGAAAGTGCCAGATTGACAAGACCATTCAGTGAATTCTTGCTGTATACATGCTTTAATGTCTGGACTATAAGACATGTTATTGCCCTGTAGCAAGCAACACACTTTTAAATGCATGTGCTGGTATTTTATAGCAGGCTGTGGCGAGCAACGCAGCAGGTAGCATCGCATTAACGTAGCTCTGAAAATCCTATAGCTGCATTAGAATTAATTAGCATTGTCGTATGCTATGGTGCGACCGTAAGAATCTCAAGGCTTCTGCAGGAACTGTTGAAATATGCTAATTCGATGCAATATCTAATTTAGAGAAAGTTACTAAATTTAGACAAACACTAATCCTGATAAAACAAACAGATGTCTGACATTTTATAGGCTCTTACAACATTGGAGAAATAAATAAATACCTAGCTACTCTCACTAGCTACACTTCTATCTACCTTTGTAGGGTCTTTTTTATCGCTGCCCAGCTTTCATGATAAAAGTTGTGAATGTTTCATTTTTGCAGAACAAAATAACCATCGTGTTGGTGATTGTGGGCAGCCAATGAGATTGTAGCGTGTAATATCGATGCTTGAAGGCCGGAGAAGTCTGGTAAGTTTCCACCTTTTAAACTCCTACATTTTTCTGGTAAGTCTGGTAAGTTTCCACCTTTTAAACTCCTACATTTTTCTACAAATATTACTATACACTTACTCTATATTTCATGACAATATATAGAATGTGCAAAAGTTTGGACACCCTACCCTAAATCAATATTTAGTAACATCCCCTGATGTAGATGTAACATCTTACAAACACTTTTTGTAGCCAACTAGGAGTCTTTTTATTCTCCTTCCCAGTTTTCAGTTCTGAGATGAACAGGATGTTTAAGGTCTATACACAATGATGTTAAAGCCAAAAAAGCTTTAGCTTATGTTTCCTGTAGTCACATGCAACCACAAGTGCCCTTTTTATCACATACTGAACTCGAATCCGCAGCACTTGTTTCTAAATCACCTCAGGCTTACCTATCTTTATGAATGTCTGTATTGCAAACATCAGATATTTACATTTGTAATCAGATCTCAGTTAATGTTTTCTTCTGATAATCTTTAATACGAGCATTGCTGCACAGTAGAACGGTGCACCACCACTCCTGTTTCAGCTCAAACTTCCTGCAGGACCTTTAGTGTCACATTTTTTATTTTATTTCTTCTCAGTATCTTCCAGAACTTGCTTTAACTTCCACAGATCCCCGTAACACCATTTCCTAAAGACATTTCAGACAGAGGAAACTATAAGCTGTGCTGTGAAATCTTTTTATAGCCATTAAAATCATTAATTAGCTTCCTTTTCAGATGCTTTATAGAAGCTTGAAGAGCTTCAAGAGTCTGAGAATTGCTCTAGAATTGTTATTCAAACTGACACTCTGTGACCTGAGTAGCATTGAGTTTATCCAAAAAATAGCAATTGTGCATTCATTTAAAAAAAAAATAAAAATTTTTTACTTAGTGCTGAGGAGAAATCTTTCTTACACTTAGACTATAACTATAGACAAAATATGCAATCAGGGTAGGGGTGCCAAAATTTTTGCATACAACTCTGTACTGAAATAATGTAATTGGTCATGCGTATAAGATTTCATAACTATATCATATTTAAATGTGTCCAATATTTAAATTAAAATATTTGAATTTATAATGAATATAATACAAAATATGTGTTTTATTCAAAATGGGTATATTAAAAATATATATATATTTAATTATTAATAAAATGAATTAATTATTAATAAACAAACAAACACATATAAATAAATAAATATACAGTAATCCCTCGCCTCTTCGCGGTTCAAGTTTCGCGGTTCAAGTTTCGCGGCCTCGGTGCATCGCTGATTTTTCAAAAATATTCATCGAAAAATAAAAATAAAAACGGTTTCCCAGGATGCCAGACAAAGAGAGAAACTCTCTCAGAGGCTTTGTACATACCCACGGGCACTCAGACGAGGCACCTGATTGGTTCCTGGCCCGAGATCTGAGCTGATTGGCTGCGCATCATCGCATCCTCTCTCAGCTTCTTCCCTTGTTGTATCTCGCCACTCTCGTTCACGCTGTCAACTGTGTCTCGCGTATTGTGTATGAAATTAACTTCTTGTTAAGCCCTTACAATGCCTCATAAGCGCCGTGCCCCTGCGAAAGATTCCTCTAGTGAGCCCAAGAGGAAGAGGAAGATGATGACCATCAGTGAAACGGTCAAACTTAGAGCCAATCCTACTTCGCAGATTTTCACCTATCGCGAGGGGTTCCGGTCCCCATCAACCACGATAAACGAGGGATCACTGTATATTGAAATAAATAGCTTTTTTTTTACAGGTCGGAATATTCCTATTTACACACTACAGCTGCCGCAATTTAAATTTAACACTAATTCAACCTTTATTGGCTCAAACTGTGTGTATCACAAATATGTCTGGCGATCACCTGGTTTTTTGGTGCGACGATGTGCCACGAGCATGTGACTCCTGCTGGATAGTCTTTATCTGGCCAGTTCGGGGTCTTAAAGGTTCCTGCTGGTTTCACCAAACGCCCTCCGCAATACTGATCTCCTGAAAATCAAATGACATCAGATTCTGTGACTTTAACCAGCACGGCAGGATAAAACCCGAGCTCACGACCTCCTAATTAAGGAGGGCTGGTGTTTATAATTCTCAGCCTGTGATTTTCCAGCCTATAATAAGCTGTAATGAGTGACTGTAGAACATGAAAGTGTACGCATACAGTAGGAGCTCCTGGGAGGCCGTTGAGACACCGACCGCCTGCAGGAGATGTGATTAAACATAAGAGGTTCATAAAGCCTGAAAGGCTCCAAACCGCACATGACGCAAGAGCGTCTTCGCTGCACAGATCCTCATGTGTCCAAAAATAGGCCGCGACGTCGGTTCACAAGACCACAACTCCTGTCAGAGAGCGGAAAGTCTGCGCTTTTACTAAAACTTCATCAGCATCCAAAACTCTGACTACAGTAGCAGTATTTTATAGCATCAGTTTTCAACAAATAATAGATTTTTTTTTTTGGCCATTTTTTTTTTACAATTCTCAAAAACACTTTCATAATTCATCAGTGCCAAACAACTTCGGACCAATAAAGAAAAATATGTTAATGGTGATTTAAAACAGTTAGAGGACCCAGAAGTCTGAGCCTCGGTATATATACAGAGTATTTTTTTGTCATCCGTTTTAGTTAAGATGTAGTTACTAGAAAGTGATGTTATCATTCACAATTGATTAAGATATAACATTTTTCTTTTTTGTTCAACATTCATTCATTCATTCATTCATTCATTCATTTTCTAACCGCTTATCCGAACTTCTCGGGTCACGGGGAGCCTGTGCCGATCTCAGGCGTCATCGGGCATCGAGGCAGGATACACCCTGGACGGAGTGCCAACCCATTGCAGGGCACTTTGTTTAACATTTTATATAAATATATACTATAATATAATAAAGAAATGGAAGTTTCTCCTGTTTTTATTGTGTCCATGTTGATGATTGAAAGTCTTTGTCATGTCTCACTCCACAGTGGTGTTCATATGAAGCTCATATGAAAGTAGACACTCACGACTCTCAGAGTTTCATCACTATTTCTGTTTTTCTCTCCAATACTAGAGGTGAAATATTCATAGAAAAACAGAATAAAAAAAAAAACTTCTCTTCTTACCTTTTATTCATTCTCTCCTGTTGAGATGTTAAGAGTGGGGTGCCAATAATTTCGAAACCAGTGTTATACATTTGTGTGTTTGAAAAAAATATTTGAAAGTACTTACAAGGATAAAATGCTTAGGGTTAGGGTTAGGGGTTAGGATTAGGGGTTAGGGTTAGGGTAGAAAGACAAACACCAGGCTGGTAAACGGAAGCAGACTCTTTTTCTGTTTATTTCTGTTTTTAGTCTACTGATATGTTTATAGAAAAGATCCGAAAGCAGATTTTCTCCACACAGATGTTTGTGTCTTCAGAGTAAATGTTGATATCAAACCCATTTCTGCTCTCTGAGAAGGTCCGAGTGTTTGTTCATCTAAAAAGCAGCTCAGATTTCTCTTCAACACTAAAATTCAGTGTAAGATTATCAACAGTATCAAACACACGTCTAAAACACACCGAAAGAACAACAGAGTCCTGATTTATTTTAGATCAGACTCACAGACTGATAAATACAGAAGAAATAGTAATACGTCTTCAGTATTGATGCTGATACAAAGCTACCTTACACTCAATATTTAATAAAAATATGAGAATATGTTGTCACAAATTACATGTAATGCTGAACCTCTTAGAATGCTTAGAAAAATTAGAAAATATAGATAAATTTTCCTTTTTGAACACTGACCGTGGGACATGCAGAATCAATTCAAACTATTGGTCACATTTACAAAGCAAACACACACACATTCACACTCTGTGGACAATTTAGAGATGCCAGTCAGCCTACAAAGCATGTCTTTAAACTGGGGGAAAAAGCTGGAAACCTCTGAGCTGCTGGAATCGAACCCCAACCCTGGAGGTGTGGAGAAAAAATCAGGAGGTTTCTCTCAATCATCAAGCTTTGAAAATTAAAAATACCAAAATCTGACCCATTTAAAATAAATACTAAAATATACTATGCAATATAACTGATTTTTTAAACTACATTGACAAAGTAAAATCTCTCTATAAATATTGAAATACTGCAATTTATTTGTTATTGATAGTTTTTCGTTTATTACATTTTTTTATTTGAGACCCAGTCAAATTAAAGCAGCTTTCTGGTGAAACTTTACACTTAGCATAGCAGACTTTATTTCTAAAATTTATATGAATAAAAAAATTTGACATTTACAAAGCTCAATATGAACACATGATACAAAAATAAATAAATGAACAAACAAACAAACAAACAAACAAATAAATAAATAAATGAGGGGGCACGGTGGCTTAGTGGTTAGCACGTTTGCCTCACACCTCCAGGGTTTGGGGTTCAATTCCCACCTCCGCCTTGTGTGTGTGGAGTTTGCATGTTCTCCCCGTGCCTCGGGGGTTTCCTCCGGGTACTCCGGTTTCCTCCCCCCCCCGGTCCAAAGACATGCATGGTAGGTTGATTGGCATCTCTGGAAAATTGTCCGTAGTGTGTGAGTGTGTGAGTGAATGAGAGTGTGTGTGTGCCCTGTGATGGGTTGGCACTCCGTCCAGGGTGTATCCTGCCTCGATGCCCGATGACGCCCGAGGTAGTTCGGATAAGCGGTAGAAAATGAATGAATGAATGAATGAATGAATAAATAAATAAATAAATAAACAAATAAGCTATTAAAATGTGACTAAGAACAATTTTGGCTAGAACAAAAAGATTATGGTTTTTATATAAGCTCAGCTTCATGAAAGTAGTTATTAATTCTATTTCTCCAAGGTTCTGTTTATACTTAGATCGAATATTTTATGAGTGTCAGGTAAGTAATAAGTATTAAGTAATAAATTCAACACTTAGTAAAAGCTTTCACACACGACAAACTCTGATGTTATATTTTGATGTTTTTGTCCCCATAAACCCCACACACAGCAACCTAAAATAACGCCAGCTGTCAGCTGGAAAAACAAACACAGGGTTAAAACCAGATCATTAAAATTCCAGCATTCGTACACAGAGCCAGTAGACATCTTGTCGCTCTTAATGAGTCAGAGGGAACCTCTCTGGTGGTCTGACCAGCCTCTGAAACACGGCGAAAAAATATCGGTGAGAAATTCCACATCACGCTGTGAAGTCCAAAGCAGAGAGTCAGACCCCAGAGAAAGCTCCTGTCCTGTTTATCCAGCTAAAGAAAAGCTACCTCTCACTGACCGGCCTTTTAAAAAAACTTTTAGAGATTTAATGCACTGAGTCATTTATTTTTAAACCTTTCAGTCTATTTATAAAGCCTCGCCTTATTCCTCTTCTCGAGCAGCTGGAGGTTGAAACATGGCCTTTGACCATTTACATAGACTTTCTGCCTCAAAACCTATTGACTTAATGAGTGAAAACATGGATTTCTGAAAAGACACACCAAACTACAAAGGTATTGGCACCCTTCCAAGAACTTGACTGTACTCTAATAAATCATCAATCTTATAATAATAATAATAATAATAATAATAATAATAATAATAATAATAATAATAATAATAAAAATGAAGAAGAAGAAGATGATGATGAAGAATAGCATTTTCTGTTAAAAGCATTTGGGAGAAATATCGGCACCCAACAGTATTTTATGATATTGTGCTAATAATATTGTTGTCTCGCACAATTTTTAAAAATCTTTTAAAAAGGCTGCATATATGCACAAAGGAAATAATGGAGATATATTTTTAAAAAATATATAAGCTAACACACTAGCAAATAAAATCTAGTTCTTGTTTAATCAGAATGATCAACAAATTAGCAAATTTGGAACTAATGAAAATAGAGAATGGTTTGGAGAAACCTGAGTTTTACAAGAAAATGTGCATTACCTAGGGCAGATTAAAACAAAAACAAACAAACAAACAAAAGAACAGTACTCTTTCTTCATTCGGTATCAGATCAAAATATCTCTTATTGTTTGATTATTCATTTTCTTGAAGGGTGCCAATATTTTTGGAGTCTTGTTGGTGGGAATGTCCCATACTAATAGCCAGAATCGTCTTAAATACCTCGCCTTGTTCTGTTGTCTCTGTCTCACCTCGTTCATGAGGGTTAGCGGCGGAGAACACTGCCAGGAAGCCACTGCCAGCGGTGTTGGCATCTGACACCATCTGAACGAGCATCTTGTTCCCCGTGGAGACGAGGGCTCCCGGTCTAAAGGTCCCGCAGAAACGTCCAAGTCGCTGCCCGTTCACATGCCCGCTGTAAACGTCCACGTGGTCGTAGCGGCACAGGTTGTCGCTTTCCAGATCGAGGAAGCGGAAGTTCAGGACCACCACTTTACCTTGTGGAACCTGTAAGAGACACATCAGGTCTCATCAAGTGGATTTTTTTTACAACACCAACAACCTGAACCAGACTACTGCACTAAATTTACACACATCTTGCACTTTACTCATAACATGCACATAGTCCTAATATCACCATATTCATATCAGGCAGAATGCATCTGTATATTATTGTATTTTCTATATAGTTTCCTCTTTAAAACCTGTACAGTTAAATTATATTTTGTTTTTCATTTATATTCTAGATAGATAGATAGATAGATAGATAGATAGATAGATAGATAGATAGATAGATAGATAGATAGATAGATAGATAGAAACTAAAAAAAATATTAAATATATCAAATCAAACGATCACACACAATGATGAGAGATCAGATATTTAATCATTTAACAGAAACATGGATGATCTAGAATTTGAAGGTAAATTGTGATCAATTGTTGAAGATCTGTGTGTAAAACTGAAGCTTCCATCCCACTCCTGAATGCGGTGGAGGTGCCAACATGTTCAAAAATGCACACAGAGTCTGATGCAGTCCTCCAGGGCTTTCATGCTGGCCAAGAGCCAGATACAACATGCCAATTCCAGGCCAGAGTACACACACACACACACACACACACACACACACACACCGAGGTCTTGTGGGGACACGCTGCAATGCCATTGCATCATATAGCCCATTGTTTTTCCTCATAAATAATTGAAATAAGCCTTGTGGAAAAATGCAAATAGGAGTGAGATGCAGTCAGAGTACACATTATAAATTATCGAGTGTGTACTTACTGTGATTTTCCACACACACTTGGTGTTTGGAGGGTATACTCCTGGATAACCCTGGCTACCGATAACTCCTGAATCTCCCGTAATGTTGCCACCACATGGAAATGACTGTCTGTGGATTGATAAAATAAAGCTAAAGACATCCGCCAATCTTAGATGTATGTAATATGCATGTAATACACCTTTATACCATAAGATACCGGCTAAAATCGCTAACATACTGCAGCTAGCTAAACAAGTGAGACCATTATCCATGATGTAGGATTCAAAAATATGGAAGAAGAATCTAAACAATGGTAAAAACATAGCTGGATAGGTGACAGAAACAAATATAAATGCTAATATTACATAAGATACTAATTAAGATTGCTAACATACACACAGCGAGCTAATCTAACCAAGCCAGTTACACGACTAGCATTAAAACGTCAATAAAAGTCTTCAAATCCGCAAGGTTTTAGGTCATGAATAAATACCAGAAACCCCACCTAAAAAAATAACCTTTTGGGTTTCATGTTTTTCACAACAAACCTAAATTTTGTTGTCTAAACTAGCTTAGAAATAGCTTTAAAATAATGCTAGCTTGGTGGCTAAGCTAAAGAAGTGGTACTGCTATTTGTCTAAATACAAATAGGCACAGGCTCCCCGTGACCCGAGGTAGTTCGGATAAGCGGTAGAAAATGAGTCAAAGGAATAAGACAAGTTGTTTCCCTTTTTTAGTGTTATTGTAAAGTCTCTGTGGATTTTGAGTTTTATGTCGTGGACATTTTGGTCAAGCCTGTCAACACTGGTTAATGAAATTACCTTGAACTCAGTTTGACAAATGTTCATCAAAAACACAATATAAGATGCTTCCAGAGTTGTATAACATTTCTTAGAGAGCATCATCTAGCTGGCATCAAGTGTGATACCCTCTCAGCTTCATTATAGCCGGTCATGTTATTAATGTCGTACTACTACACCAAAATATATGGTCATAAGAAGCCACAGCTAGGTGGTTAGCATGAGTGGTGTGAAAAAGTGTTTGCCTCTGTCCTGATTTTCTATTTCTTTGCACAGATCAAACAAATTTAAATATCAGTTAAAGATAACACATGAAAACACAACATGCAGTTTTTATTATTATGTGAAAACAAAATCCAAACCTACATGGCCCGGTGTGAAAAAGTATTTGCCCCCAAACCTAATAACTGGTTGGACCACTCTTAGCAGCAAGAACTGCAAGTAAGCGTTTGTGATAACTTGCACTGAGTGTGTTACAGTGCTGTGGATTTTTTTTGGTCCACTCATCTTTGCTGAATTGTTGTAATTCAGCCACATCTGAGGGTTTTCAAGCATGAACTGCCTTTTTAAGATCATGCCACACATCTCAGTAGGATTCAGGTCAGGACTTTGACTCAGCCACTCCAAAGTCTTCACTGTGTTTTTCCTCAGACATTCAGAGGTGGACTTGCTGGTGTGTTTTGGATCATTGTCCTGCTGCGGAACCCAAGTTCGCTTCAGCTTTAGGTAACGAGCAGATAGCCGCACATTGTCCTCAGGATTTTTTGCTAGACAGCAGAATTCATGGTTCCATTTATCACAGCAAGTCTTCCAGGTCCTGAAGCAGAAAAATAGACATCTTGGAATAATCGTCACTCTGCTCTTGGGGTAATTTTGGTCGACCTGCCCGTCCTGGGAAGGTTCACCACTGTTCCATGTTTTCGCCATTTGTGGATATCGGCTCTCACTGTGGTTCGCTGGAGTCCCAGTGCTTTAGAAATGGCTTTATAACCTTTTCCAGACAAACACGCCCCTAACCCAAATGGGTCCCAACCCTGTATCAATAGCTCCGCCCACACATACATACGTAACCCAGGCAACTAATGGAAAGAAATGTGTTTTTATCATAGCTGAAGGGAAGAACAATACGATTGCAGATAAACAAAGTTCTGTGTAACAAAGCAAAACCAACGTTACTCACCTATCGAGAGGGAAAAAAAGCGCCTCGGCGTCTTAAGTAAAGTCGGCCACATATTCACAGGTCGGAGTTTCCTGAGTCAATAACTCCTGAGCTAAACGCTGTTACTACACAAAACACGGTTGTAGCTGCCTCTCTACATTATTACGATAGAAAAGAGGTGTTATTTGTGTAGTAACAGCGTTTAGCTCAGGAGTTATTGACTCGGGAAACTCCAACCTGTGAATATGTGGCCAACTTCCTGCTCCTTCAGTTCTCTCCAGCGCTGGAAAGCTGATCCTATATTAACACGTCCTACTTCTTGCCTTATCGTAAGTCTTTCTTCGCTTTTCGTTTTTATCCACCATGTCAATGTTTCAATCGCTTTCTGCTAATGTGACACATGCGCACTGAACACTCTCTCCTATATTGAAAAAACATGGCCCTTTCTGCTCATTGGCTACACGTTTGTTTTGTATTTGTTTTGTTTGCCGGCCCAACTCGGTTTTCTGAAGCGTTTCAGACCTCACCTTTAAATTTGTTTGATGATTTGAAACATTAAAGTGTGACAAACGTGCAAAAAAATAAATTTGTGGTGATTGATTTTAAGAGATGTTCAGAGGATATATTAGTTGTTTCTCTGGCATTTCTAGAAAAAAAATTTATTCCCGCCAGGCAAAGGACTGGCGACTCAGAAGGTTGCGAGGTCATCAGAAAGCTCCTGCTGTTCTGTCCTTGTTCTGTCCTCTTAACTTTCATCTACTCAATAATCTCAATTGTTTTGTATCATGCATTTATTAGGAAAAAGGACTCTGACCTTTGAATAACAGAATACACTCTGGACATCCTGTCTACTATTGGACACCACACACACACACACACACACACACACACACACACACACACACACACACACACACACACACACACATACTGCTAAGGGGTTGTTCAGCGAAGAAAGGTTGGAGGAAACCAGAGAACCTGAATAAAACCTTGATGGATTGAAGACAATAGAAGATGTAAAACTCTAACTCTAACCTGAGCTCAGGGCAGAACACAAGACCCCAAAACTGAGGCCACTGGCATTCAAGGTTTAAGGATCTTTATTTGCCCCCCACATATTACATAATGTGATGTAATGTAGTGAAATAGTTTCCCTTGCTTACACAGTATTCATACATAATAAAATAAATAAACAGAATAGAATAAAATAAGGTAGACATAATAATCACACATATGGGCTGTACAGCCAAAACATCATAACATCTTGGAGCAACGTGGCCCCGCCCATGCCGACCCAAATCAACTGCGCATGCGCGTTTTCATCGCTATATCAACGTGGGACGTGGAACGAAATCCCAATGCTCGTTGTCAGTGATTGTGTAAATTTCCTTCATAATAAAATACTAAAGTCTACCTGTGGTGATATTAATCTAAGAACAAATATCCTAGATGGAAACATGGCGTAAATTAAAGCGTATACTGAACATGCTGGATAGGATAGTTGGAATTATAAAGCCAGATGTGTTATAAATTAATCCAGATGTGTTAGAAAGCCCGTAACTTACCGCCGGTTTGTCTGAGCGCAGGCGCTGGATGTGAGCAACAGAACGCAGACGCACAGAAAGCTGCAGATCCTAAACATGATCCAATCAGCCTGCGTGTTCATGTCCAGGTGTGTGTGTGTGTGTGTGTGTGTGTGTGTGTGTGTGTGTGTGTGTGTGTGTGTGTGTGTGTGTGTGTGTGTGAGTGAGTGAGAGAGATAGAGATGTGTGTGTGTCGGTGTGTCCGGCTGGAGAAAGTGTCCTGAAGTGTGGACAGGAGAAAAGAGGAGAAGGAGAGGTAGTGGAGAGGAGAAGAGAGGAGAGGGGGATGAGCTGAGCTGCTGAATATCAGGTCTGTGGAGCTGGAGGAGGGAGCAGCTGCCCCCGCTTTCTCCAAAAAACCTGCCATCAAACAGAAGAGGAGTGAAAATAAAAATAAAAAACAACACTTGGTGGTGAAGTGTGTGTCCTGACACCACATGCAAACTTCAGTGTAATAAGTTTTTGTTTTGTTTTCCAGATCAAAAGTGTGTTTAACATAAACCTCTGTAAGTATCGTGATTATAGTAAATTATATTACGTACCTGTATTTAAAAAAAAAAGAACTGTAGTAATGAATCGTTTTGGTAATGTTTTGTATGTAAAGCTACCGGAGTCAAAATGGTTAACAACAGTGATGATGCTGATGATTGTTATTGTCGTTGTTGTTGTGTTCCTGACATGATAATAATAATAATAACAACAACAACAACAATAATACTACTAATAATATAATAATAACAACAACAACAATAATAACAATACCAACAATATTAATAATAACATCAACAACAACAACAACAACAATAATAATAATAATAATATAAAAACATTATGCTTGTTTGTATTATATCGTTATATTCTTCCTAGGATTCCTCAACTTCACTGTTGCCATAGCAACAGCACATGGTGTGATGTCATTAAAATGATGTCCATATATTTATGGCCTTTATTGTGTGCTGTGTCTCACCACTAAAACATGATGTTTTTATACCCGATTTTTATACCAGATTGAATCCTCATCTGAATAATCACTAATATCTATAATCAGACTAAATGTTATTGTGTAAAATACACTGTATAGCCAAAGATTTCTGTCCGTCATAGTCATGTGTGATTGTTGAACACTCTTCTCTTCTCTTTTCCTCTCTTCTCTTGTCCTCTCTTCTCTTCTCTTCTTTTTTTCAAATTTTTCCTCTCCTCTTTTCCAATATTTTCCTCTATTCTCTTTTCCTATCTTCCCTTCTCTTTTCCTCTCTTCTCTTTTCCTCTTTTACGGTCTTTTCCTCTCTCCTCTTGTCCTCTCTTCTCTTTTCTTCTCTTCTCTTCTTTTTTCAAATTTTTCCTCTCCTCTTTTCCAATATTTTCCTCTATTCTCTTTTCCTATCTTCCCTTCTCTTTTCCTCTCTTCTCTTTTCCTCTTTTACGGTCTTTTCCTCTCTCCTCTTTCCCTCTCTTCTCTTCTCTTCCCTGGAAGAGAAACTGATGAACTGAAACTGGACATGGTGACGAAACTGACTTTTGGCCATGGTGATGCTGATAAAGTAAGGTGAGAGATATGATGTAGTGTAGGTAGTTTGAGCGTAAATATATTTCTTACACAACAGTGTTAGCGCCATCTAGTGTTTCATAACTGTTAAACCACCGCGCTGTTGAGTTCTCCATTCTGATTGGTTCTCCATTCCGGTTCTCCATTCTGATTGGTTCGCCATTCTGATTGGTCACCAATACAAACAGTTATTTAAACTCAGCCACTCTCTAACACGACACTTTATAAATCATATAACCCTGTTTAACTTAGTGAAAGAAACTCCAAAGCAAATCATTTGAACATTTACGTAAGCTCCGTCATCTTTTTTGACTCAAAAACCACAGACAAGGCAACCCTAATTGATTCACTTCCGCTTCCGTTCCGTTGTTTCTGCGACCGCCAGAGGACCTGTTGCATAACGCAAACTGACTTTAGTGGTCCAGATATGTGCCTGGTCTAAATAGATAAGATTATTTAAATATGATTAAGAAATTCATAAAAATATCGATACGTCCCGTTCAGTGAGAATATGAAAGAAATTTAAGTATTTAATCTAGATAAGTTACAGATTGCTACGGTTTGGTTTATGAACATAAACGCTTGTTAATATTTACGGCCCTCTATAGAAAGGACCCCTAAACCTCAGGACCGCTTTTCAAATTTCAAAACAATGCTGACGGTGTGTGTGTGTGATGGCGCTGATGGTGTCGCTACACCTGTTAGTGTCGGTGTTACACACACGGCTCCAGTTTAATGTTGGGGATCACGTCAGGGCTCCTGTCTGAGCTAAAGGGAACAGTATTGTACGTTAACTTTAACAGATCATCTGTAAGGAAGAACAAGTGCGCGAGAAATGGAGGCTGAAGAGAAGTCTGTAGGGAAATGTGTAGAGACATCTGTAGGGACGTCTGTAGGGACATCAATGGAGACATCAGTAGAGATGTTTGTAGGGACATCAATGGAGACATCAGTAGAGATGTCTGTAAGGACATCAGTATGGACATCAGTAGAGATGTCTGTAAGGACATCAGTAGGGACATCAATGGAGACGTCAGTGGGGACATCTGTAGAGACGTCAGTAGGGACATCTGTAGAGACGTCAGTAGGGACATCTGTAGAGACGTCAGTAGGGACATCTGTAGAGACGTCAGTAGGGACATCTGTAGAGACGTCAGTAGGGACATCTGTAGAGACATCAGTAGGTGGTTGTACCATTGACGTCCCGAAGCCGCCCTCCATAGAGGACTTTACGGTGCTGAAGCCGATCAGCCGCGGCGCCTTCGGGAAAGTCTTTCTGTCCCGGAAAAAGAACAACTCCAAACTCTA